>NC_090254.1:12372355-12420169 GCF_037325665.1 Littorina saxatilis
TGTGGCGCACGTTTAAAGTGTCAAAGCAGCACCGCCCTGATATGGCCCTTCGTGGTCGGCTGGGCGTTAAGCAAACAAACAAACAAACAAACAAACAAACAAATTACTGACATCCAAAAACGGATAGACTGCTAACGTTCCAAAATTTATAAATCAAAAAACAAGAATTGAAGGTTATTGGAACGTTTAATTTATGGCAAAACAAAACGTTACACTCACTGTACGTACTTTGACCCAGTGGTCTTGATGATGCAGATGATGAACTTATCGCTTGGTCGAAGTACAGTTCATGTAACGTTTTGTTTTGTCATGAATGGAACGTTCCGATAGTCTAGCATTCCTGATTTTTGGCTCACGAAGTGTAGCCTATGCGATCGTAACTTTGTCTGTCTGTGCGTTTGTGCGTTTGTGCGTGTGTGTGTGCGTGTGTGTGTGTGTTTGTGCGTGTGTATGTCTGTGGTAGAAACTTTAACATTTCCGAGTCTATGTGTGAGTGGTTATCCAAGACTATGGATAAAGCTCGCATAAGATTACGTCACGGTCAAAAGTGTTTGACGTCAATTAATGCATCATGACGGCATGCCTCCCTGTAGTCTTTCTCTCTCGCGTGGTGTGTGTGGTCTCGGTCATTGTTATTTTGAGCGGGCCGAGACTATTTGGCAGTCGTGTCCCTGTAAGTAGGCTACATGCAGACAGACAGATCTAGATCTAGTGTCTCTCTTTCTTGCACAGTGTCACCTAAGCTTACTGTGTGTGTGGGTGTGTATGTGTGACGGAGTGATTGAGTTTGTGTTACTGTTTGTTTATTTCTTACGTGAGCCTTGAAGGCTTCGCCTCTTGTTTTTGTTTAAAATTCTCAATTACTGAATATAACAAAAACAACAACAACAACAACAACAATAAAAACAACAATAAACAATGGCATGAATTCAACCTGAAAAGTAAACGCAGTGTCCCCAGAATGTGTTGACCCATCGGTCAAGGTTTTATTGGTCAGTTATCGCATTCTAGCTCAGTTATCACAGTGTTGCGTGTATACTGACCAACAGTAACAGAGGTCAGTGCCCCCAAGAGTGACTGGGAGTTATCTTGTATCTCCACCGAAACACTGAGTGTTTGTATAACCTGTACTTACTGTGTTTCGCACATGCTGACGGGTGTTTAGACAATACTCATACAGTGAACGAGGTCAGTGACTGCCTGATTTTTCCAGTTTAACGTCATTTCAGACCAACTGGGACCCCCCCCCCCCTCTCTCTCTCTCTCTCTCTCTCTCTCTCTCTCTCTCTCTCTCTCTCTCTCTCTCTCTCTCTCTCTCTCTATCTCTCTCTCTCTCTCTCTCTCTCTCTTTCTCTCCACTATTTACAGTATAAACCCAATGTGAATAACGTAGACAGACTTTGCCCTTTGTGCTCAGATGATACACTTGAGGCGGAAGTTCATTTTTTTACATTTAGTCAAGTTTTGACTAAATGTTTTAACATAGAGGGGGAATCGAGACGAGGGTCGTGGTGTATGTGTGTGTGTCTGTCTATGTGTCTGTCTGTCTGTCTGTGTGTGTGTGTGTGTGTGTAGAGCGATTCAGACTAAACTGCTGGACCGATCTTTATGAAATTTGACATGAAGAGTTCCTGGGAATGATATCCCCGGACGTTTTTGGCTCACGTAAGTGTAGCCTATGCGATCGTAACTTTGTCTGTGTGTGCGTGTGTATGTCTGTGGTAGAAACTTTAACATTTGAAGACGTCACATTATGGCGTAAGAGGGTTAGACGTCACGCGAAGGAATTACTGAAAGTCTCGGTCATTGTTATTTTGAGCGGGCCGAGACTAGTTGGCAGTCGTGTCCCTGGCCGATACGGTGGTTATCGTGTGCCTTGACCGTAACCTCTTTGTATCAGCTATGCTTATTATCTGTGTTTACACCTGATAATGGTTCTTGGGCCGTACACATCGAGTGTAGTCCTGCTAGTTTGGATCGATAGATGAAGTAATAAATGAATGAAGTAATTACGTAATGAATAAAGTAATGAAGTAATGAATGAAGTAATAAAATTAAGAATTTGGTTACCCGTCAAATTAATTAACAGATTATCAAATTATATCCCCCATTACTAAGGTTCTAAAATCCATCTTCTGGGCATTATTTTACCCCCTACTTCTTTCATTCTTCTTATTGCTTGTTTTTAGTTATTTTTAATTTAGTATTTGTTTTATAACTGCGTATGTTGGATGTGCTTGGCTTGAGTGATTGGAGTAAAAACTGCATGCATAGATCTGTCAAAACGAATTCCCGAACTTCGGCAATAAAATATTCTGTATTGTGTATTGTTGATGTATTTGTTGGTCAGTGCGACTGGTGCGGCAGGTGCACAAACACAAAGTGAGCATTCTGCTGCTGGCCCAGTCCTACGTGTCCACCCTACTGCTCTTTGCTGGAATCTACACCTTCACCTACAGAATGGGGGTCAGTAACCCAGTTATCACCCGCCCCATTCTCTTATGGCCCAGTCACACTCAACGATTTGCCCTGTCACACAGCCGATTTCATCGTAGGATTCGGTTGCTATACAGAAACGAGTCAGTCGCAAGCGAGTCAGTCGCAGTTTCTGGGGATAGGACTTGCTCTATTCTCTGCCATCCACCCATAGTGATTTTAAACGATGCCACCCCCCCCCCCCCCCCCCTCCCCTCGATTTTATCACCCCACTAATCTTTTATGATTTTGATTTTTGTGGATTTTTTTGTTTTAGATGTTCTGTTCATATCCTCTGTACGCCAATTGTATTCAGATCCCCTCCTGTTAATGACACAATTTTCTTAGATTTGTGTAAATACTGAAATAGAGGTGGGGCTGGGGTGGGAAAGGGTTTGGGGGAGGGGGCGAGGGAGGGGGGAGTTTCGTTGTACTTGTAAAATAAAGTTCAATCAGTCAGTCTGTCAGTCCCTTCCACTTTCCGCTCGGTCTCATTTGAGCAATGTCTTTTTTCCTTCAACTGCAGCCCGGGTCGTGGAAGTTCATTCAAGAAGAGTTGGACAAAGACCCGATCCTGGTGGTCGTCCTGTACAGCAAGTTCCTCTACTTCTCTGTCTCCACGGCGACACTGTGTGGTGAGCACTTGGTTTAGACAAGATTTTGTACAATTTGAACATGATATATATGTACATTACTATAAGCAAAACAATAGGGGCACGACCGCTTATAGTGTGCCCCATACAGACAGTGCTACAGTGAGCACTCCTCAATAATTAGGAAGACTTATTGATTGCCCCTACTCGTGAGAGCTCACGGCGATGTACAACAACAACAACACACAGACACACTCACACGCACGCACGCGCCACACACACACACACACACACACACACACACACACACACACACACACACACACACATACACTCACTCTCACACACGCACGCACGCACGCACGCACACACACGCACGCACACACACGCACGCACACACACACGTCACGCGCGCGCACGCACGCACGTCACGCACGCGCGCGCACGCACACACACACACACATATACACACACACACACACACACACACGCACGCACGCACACACACACACATACATACACACATACACACAGGCACATACATACATACACACACACACACACACACACACACACACACACACACACACACACACACACACACACACACACACACACATCCGTATCAAACTTCCTCCTGATGCGTTTGAAAGCTTTAGTCTTTGTAGTGTTGGTGTGTTGGTATCGTGCACATGTTGCCTTGTGTGCTTTGATTGGTCACCATGATTAAAACCTTTCATACTGGCTGAGCAATAAGGAACCAACCGGTCATTACTCCGAAAGAAACTGGCTGTTTTTGACGCGATGATATGCCGGGTGGACTAATAATCCTGTGAAGGTGTACATATCAGCATATCATTGTACAAACCATTACCACCACAGACCGATTCGTTCGGCCGTGTACATTGGATAGCGGTTTGTTTTACTTGTACATTGTCATTGGATGAGAACATCCTTTCAACATGAACCGAAAATAACGGCCTAGCAGCTAACTGTTCAGCATGGGAATTTTTTGTTGGAATTAATTTTGTTTCGGTTATTTGCCTTGGTATCACTTACAAAACGAACTCATCAAAAAAGTCTCTGCTCTGGGACGTGCTCTGAAAATGTAAGAAGTTACTGAATATCACATGTGTGTTCAGCTCTGTCATTGCTGTGACTCATCAGTGACAATGCTTTTGAATGTGTCATTATAAATCTGTGCTTGCCTGAATAAAAAATTGTCGAAGAAAAAAAATTCTCTGCTCTGTCTTGACAGCAGCTAGGCCTCAAAGGTTTGGTTCGTGTTCAAGTGAAAGAATGCTATTGGTTTAAACAACATTTTATTCAGAATTTCTTCGCATGAGCAGTTCGAAACACACAGCTAGGACACGCACTCAAGCAAATGCTTATATCACGTGACCAGAACAATACTAAATAACACACATTTTCGTAATGGTGGACATAACAACAATAAACCAGAAGAACAATTTGAAAGAATGGGGATGGGGAGCTAAATAGGAACAAAACAATCTACAGAAGATAAAAAAAGAAAAGGGAGGGAGAGGGGGAAGAAAGTACTAACAACCACAAGGAGAGACTAGGACGAAAGCGCATAGGAAGAGAGCATCAAGTCTAAGACATGCAACATGTAAATTCAAGTAAATGTAACAATTTTTTTATGGAAGGCAGTAATTCGTTAACATATAAAATACGAGACAAACGATAATAATCATTACTTATACGCTGCTTATGTAATCAAATACGATAACACAGAGAGAGGCAGTGTGGAGGTACACATACGCCTGCCCACACACATATACACTATCAATGCGTGCCTCATAGGGTTGGTTCGTGTTCAAGTGAAAGAATGCTATTGTAAAAGCCTGGACAGTACTCTGATAGTTTACATGATCGTTCCCGCGAGAAGGAATTCAGCTATCTTCAAAGTTTGATATCTTACAAACGAGTCATTGAGCCTTACGATCGGGCAAAGGGTCGATGTGTTGTTGTTGTTGTTGTTGTTGTTGTTGTTGTTGTTGTTGTTGTTGTTGTTGTTGTTGTTGTTGTTGTTGTTGTTGTTGTTGTTGACACATTTTTTTTTAATGAGTTTCGTCCTAAATTATGCATTTCTTTTCGTGGTATGGAACAAGGCTGTTTCCATATTACTTCTCTTGCACTTTCCTTGTTTTTTGGCCTTTTTATCTGCATAAAAGTTGAACTTTGAAAGATATTTTGGTAGATTTTTTAGAGAAACAAGTACACTATGTATTTCTGGAACAAACATGTGGAATGCTGTTTGCTTTTGAATATTGTGCAGATGCGGGGACAAAACTATGCACTTCAATGTTGTGATGATGCTGCGTATTCCACTTCGTACTGTAGTCTAACGTTCCCCAACTGTTCTTTGGCTTTCTTATGTTCGCTATGGTTTATCGGGTTACAAAATCATTATGTTTGTCCACAGGTTCCGATAACGTTCTGCCAAAGCTGTGGTACACCTGTCTGTGCACCGCCTTACAGGTAAGAGTAACATTCACGGACAAAGCAACAAGTCATGGGCATTTGCCTCGGGGTGCATGGAAGCTGGGGCAGGTTGGGAGCTCTCTTGCCTTAGGCCAAAAAAAAATAGGTCTGTTTACGGTAACATAGGCCAAAAAAATAGGGTCGGTAGATCCTAAAAACCATATTTTTACGTTATTTTGCTTTTTTTTTTTTTTTTTTTTTTTCCCAAATGCCAAAAAAAAAGTCTAGGGTCGCGCGAAAAAATAGGGTCGGTCGGGTTACCGTAAACAGACTATTTTTTTTTTGTGCCTTATGATATACTGTATTACAGTCAAACCACAATTCTTTTTTTGATGTGTGCAACGTGTACACTTTTTGACTCGTCCAGCAGTCAGCAGGGTATGAGCGGTTTCTGCGAGAGCTAGGATTTTTACTTGCAATGAAATCCCGATGTGAAAATGGGCTAGCGGGATCACTGCATTACGACAGTAAAAAAAAAAACCCAGCGTTTTTATGATCTGACGCATGATTGTTCTGACCCATGGCTGTTCGACTGTCCGATAGTTTTGACATCAAAGAGCTCTTCTGACTGACTGAACAATTCGTTCGTAGCCAGACCATCTGGACCTGTACTGTTTGTTTGTTTGTTTGTTCGTTCATGGGCTGAAACTCCCGCGGCTTTTACGTGTATGACCGTTTTTACCCCGCCATTTAGGCAGCCGTACGCTGCTTTCGGGGGAAGCATGATGGGTATTTTCTTGTTTCTATAACCCACCGAACTCTGACATGGACCGAACTCTGACATGGATTATAGGATGTTTTTCCGCGCGCACTTAGTCTTGTGCCTGCGTGTGCACACGAAGGGGAATAAGGCACTAGCAGGTCTGCACATTAGTTGACATGGGAGATCGGAAAAATCTCCACTCTTAACCCACCAGGCGGCCGGGATTTGAACTGACGACCTTCCGATTAGGATGCCGATGTCTTATCCACTGGGCCACTGCGCCTGTCATCTGAATCTGTACTGATTCTTATCAGTCCAGGTCTAACTTGACCGATTGTCCTCCTATTCTGGTAACAACACTGAATAACGGTTGACAAATTCGCCGTTCCTCCCTTCCAGATGCTGATGAGTTTTGTCTACTTCGCCTCCATCCTGGGGCAGACGTTGTCACAGGACACGCAGTACTGGCTGGGGGTGGGCCATGACGACAGCGATCCCAAGAAATCCTCGTCTGCAACCACCACCTCCACCGACACCACGGGGCAAAGACAGCGTGGCAGTATGACGTCAGCAGCGGCGGTGGTGAACAGCGTGACGTCACATGTGTGGAGACAGTACGGCGGTAGCAGGGACCCCCCAGACCCCGAGGCCGTCATTGAGGGGAAGAGAGAGAATGGAAATTGTCAGCAGGGTAGGTGTATTGAAGGTTTTTCTTTTCTTTGTTGATTAATTGTTAGAGGCTGTCACTCTAGCTGGTAGAGACTGTGCACGCAATTAGCACTGTTTGGGCAAATTGGTCCTAAGAGGATGTAAAAACTAACTAGTCAGTCGCAAGCAGGGACCCCCCAGACCCTGAGGCTGTCATGAAACGGAGGAGAGAAAATGGGACTCGTCAAGCAAGATAGGTGTAGTGAAGGCTTTTCTTTGCTTTGTTGATTTTTACATTTAGTCAAGTTTTGACTAAATGTTTTAACATAGAGGGGGAATCGAGACGAGGGTCGTGGTGTATGTGTGTGTGTGTGTGTGTGTGTGTGTGTGTGTCTGTCTGTGCGTGTGTGTGTGTAGAGCGATTCAGACCAAACTACTGGACCGATCTTTATGAAATTTTACATGAGAGTTCCTGGGCATGATATCCTTAGACATTTTCTTCATTTTGTCGATAAATGTCTTTGATGACGTCATATCCGGCTTTTTGTGAAAGTTGAGGCGGCACTGTCACACCCTAATTTTTCAATAAAATGGATTGAAATTTTGGCCAAGCAATCTTCGACGAAGGCCGGACTATGGTATTCCATTTCAGCTTAGAGGCTTAAACATTAATTGATAATTTTGGTCATTAAAAATCTGAAAATTGTAATTAAAATTATTTTTTATAAAACGACCCAAAAACAATTTCATCTTATTTGTCATTATTTGCTGATTCCAAAAACATATAAATATGTTATATTCGGATTAAAAACAAGCTTTGAAAATGAAAAATATAAAAATTATGATTAAAATGAAATTTCCGAAATCGATTTAAAAACAATTTCATCGTATTCCTTGTCGGTTCCTTATTCCAAAAACATTATACGTTAATTGGATCTGTGATCCAAACATGGCTTTTGGTCAATCGAGATGGAAGTTTATTCCACAAGCCCGTAGGGCGAGTGGAATAAACTGCCATCGAGATTGACCAAAAGCCATGTTTGGATCACAGATCCAATTAACATATATATCTCGACATTCACTGGTCTTAGAGTGTTTGTTTTCAAAGAAGAAAGAAACTTGCTTGAACACGGACCACTTCTCCGAGCAAAATCAACAAACCTAATCACTCGCATTCCACCTCAAGGTCTCGGCCAACCAAGACTATGGCATACTCGTAGCAAAGCCGCCGAATGGTACCGTAAACCAAGTATAGTGACGTAAGAGAATAGAATGTCGTCTTTTGTTTCAGAACTTCTTCTGGACAACTCGGATGGTCTTCTGCGTAGTGGTTGGCACAAGATTCTTTTTCTTCTTCGACAGTTCATCCTCCGATACTACGGTAGCAAAACGTTTCATCTTTTTTTCACTTTCGAGTATGCGGACGATTGAACTTGACCGCTAAAAAGTAGTCCTTTCGGAATCATTACGCCGAGTCCGAACATGAGGTCTGAACATTGTTTTTAGGCAGGATCTAGGTGAAAGCGAGGCTGTTCTTATCTCTGTATACAGTCGAGAGAGAGAGAAATACATGTCGAGACATATAGATATGATATGTTTGGATTAAAAGTACGTTCAGAACAGGCGGTGGACAGATGATGTTACGAGTATACGGTCTTGCGGAAAAAATGCAGTGCGTTCAGTTTCATTCTGTGAGTTCGACTGAGCTTGACTCAATGTTGTATTTTCGCCTTACGCGATTTTTTTTTTAGGCGGTCATAGTAAAAGACAGTACGCAAGCAGAGACGTTTTATACCCTGAGGCCGTCGTGGAGGGGAAGAGAGAGAATGGGACTTGTCAGCTGGGTAGATGTATTGGTGGTTATTCTTTGCTTGCTTGCTTCTTTCAGAGTTTAAAGGCGCAGTCCTCCCCGTCTGCACAATTAGACTCACCATCGTAGGACTGGTCAAGCTTTTGGGATGAGATTTGTTTTCTTTTTACATTCAGTCAAGTTTTGACTAAATGTTTTATTATAGACGGGGAATCGAGACGAGGGTGTGGTGTGTGTATGTGTGTGCGTGTGTGTGTGTGTGTGTGTGTCTGTGTGTGTGTATCCGTGTGCACCCATTGCACCTCGCTCATAGCGGTTACAAAGTATGTTTGAATACAGGCTGGACAGCCGTGTGAGAAGGGTACTTTGTACTCGGAGAACGTACTCTGAGCAGGCTGTGTAGCTGTCTTCGGGTTGCTTTGCGATGATAGGCCCCTGTAGCCGCGCTGAAAACGGCTATATATAGCGATGGATGCTGCGGTTCCGCACTGCCGCCGTTCGGATAACTCAGTGAATGGAGCCAAATCGAAAATAAAGCCAAACTAGCAAAACATACAGTTTACATTTTGATCTTTTGAGTTTTTGTGTCTTTCGGATCCCGTTTTTTGTTTCATCGATCGTTTACTATTAATTTCCAATCAAGAATTTACGTCGCCATTACCGGACGCGATTTCCGGTGATGAAAAAAGCTTGACGTGATAATGCCGCGCGCGAAGAGATTCGAAGCAGATCCGTCTGTCAAAATTAAGGTTCTCACTGGAAAACGGGGACCTCCTAAAACTGTTCAGGTTGAACTTGACTCAAAGCGAAGACGGCATCATGACAATGAAAGCCCGATGGACAATTTGGAATCAACTAACTTGTTCTCTGGCTTGGGGGGTGCGGGGAGCAGTTTACTTTAATCTTACACTGATTACCAGTGCTAAGTACACGGAAGAACTGACACGTAACACGGTTACCCAACCGCAACGGACAGTTTCGCGCCCAACAATCACCCCCACAATAACTCCGCCCACCAAGCCTAAGGCTAAGAGCCCCACTACACCAATCGCTGACGCCACCCCCAACCACAGGGACGTTGAGTGACACACACTTATCCCCTAATTACACGAAGCAGCCAACCCATGAGCGGGAACTGTTACCCGCCAATAAGACCTCAGATCAACTCTGACCAAACTATCTACTTAAACACGCAGAGTCAACTACTTGCCAGTGGGAACGCTCAGTCCCCACTATCACAGCTACTGTGATCAAAACCCTCCGAATTTGTGAGGTACACATACAACGAAATCCTCAATCACTGAGAGGTACTTCAACTTAATCTGCCTCACATTAGGAGAGCAACAGCCCAACCAAGGGCAATACTGTATATATGACCTTCTCATCACCGACAGGCAAAACAGCTTTGACTACCGATCTCTACAATACGTTTACCTTCATTGGAAACGCTCAGCCTCTACTATCAAAGCTACTGTGATTATAACACTCAGATCTTATGAGGTACAAATCATACATAAATGATTATCTGTTTGTGGAGAAACAAAATAATGAGATGAGTTGAACAAACAACTACACCACACCCCATATCTACCTGTACCATTAGTACACATAAAAGAACGGAATAAACCCGTTAAAGAAACAGTGACATTTATAATCACTGAGCCTCATATAAGCCTCAATCACTGAGAGAACATTTGGG
This sequence comes from Littorina saxatilis, assembly GCF_037325665.1. Lineage (NCBI taxonomy): Eukaryota > Metazoa > Mollusca > Gastropoda > Littorinimorpha > Littorinidae > Littorina > Littorina saxatilis. The sequence goes on from NC_090254.1 coordinate 12,382,789, forward strand.
TAATCAACCACCAGTACATGCAAGTACACCCCAACAAGGGAAATGAATAATAGTCATCTATAAAATTAAAGGATTATTCTCAATCGAGAAACAAGATGATGAGGATATGGGTTTGAATAGTTGTCCCCTGACGAGGCTACCTTTCAGTTTCCCCCAAAAAACCTCTATAAAATCACATGTTCAAAGAAGTTGTCCTAACAGCTTGAAACTGTAAATCTTGCCGAAAAGTACCATCTTTGGGAGAGGTACTTAGGGATCTCTAGGCTGCCTACTGCATTTGCCGGGTTTGGCGGACCCTTGATTTTTACCGCCCAGCTGACGAAGTAAAATTCTGAGATTTGGCCAACCCCAGTAAAGCATGTGATACCTGATATTTTCTGAGAACTGCTAAGACTCTGAACTAAGGCCAAAAAAAAATAGATGTGGTTAAGGTAACATAGTCAAAACAAATAGGGTAGGATCCTAAGGTAGGCAATCATTTTTTTTGTTTTACTTTTTTTTCTAATGTGTACAAATTAAACCTACTTGACAGGAAAATAAGTGTGCGACTCGAGCGCTTTCGCTTTCATTGCGTTTTCTGCACTCGGTTTTTTTTTTTTTTTTTTTTTTTTTTTTTACAAAAATAAAAAGTTATTGGGTCGGCCCCTAAAAATAGGGTAGGTCGGGTTACCGTAACCACACCTATTTTATCTTTTTAGGCCTAATAGTTCAAATCATGCCTCTGAAGTCTCAATCAATAAATGGTGCTTCATGTGACATGTCCCACAGGTACTTTGCCTATTAGGGGCTAGAGAATATTGTTCGATACCGTGCGTGTTTAAAAGACAACAACAAAAAACACACATATATACAACACAGTTCGTTTCGCGAGATATGGTGCATGTATGACAAATACCTTAAAAAGTTCAATTAAATATGACGAGTAAGACATTCATCTATGACTGGTGTTTTTGTGTGCGTTGGCACGCAACCACACATAATTTAATTAAAAGAAAAAAAATGTTTGTGCATTCAATCGCGGTTACGGTAGTTAACTCCCTTGCGTCGTCTTTTCACTGGAAAACCATTACAAAACATTGCATATTAAAATGTTTTGCCCCAGCAGAAGAAATGTAACGGTATATATCCCTTTTAAATAGTATACGTATATGTTCATGCTAAACATGTCTCACTCTTGTTTTTGTTTTTCTTGACTGATTTGCCTGCAAACAAAAGGAACTGGGCGGCACAATTATTTCGGCAACTTGCCGCCCTAGCGCACGCGCGGAGTTGGCGATCCTGTCTAATATAATGATCTGACAAAGAGTGACTTTGTTTTGCTTTTATTTTGTAGGACGGACGGTGGAAAGGGGAGGGGGGGAAATTGTCGTCAAGGGGGCGTGTCAGTTGCTCTGCCGCAGACGCTCTGCAGTTTTTGATTGGCTGCGAGTGTCGGAGGCTGTCAGCTGGACCAGAGTCCACTTTCAAAACTGCATTGTAGAGACGAGATGTGCGAGCCGGTAGGCGGATGCTCCGCAGACAGCCCGGCCAAGGTACACTTTCGAAGTATCGAAGTATACTTACCCACGGCTACTCAGCCGTGTATTTGACATACTTTCAATCCGCTATGAGCGAGGTGCAATACCTCGTGTGTGTGTGTGTGTGTGTGTGTGTGTGTGTGTGTGTGTAACGCGATTCCAAGAAACTACTGGACCGACCTTCATGAAACGTCACATGGGAGTTCCTGAGTATTATATCTCCAGACGTTTTGTTCAGTTTTTGGATAAATATGGTTGATAACGTCATATCCGGCTTTTTGTGAAAGTTGAGGCGGCACTGTCACGCTCTCATTGTCTGGGTGAAAAAAATGCAGTGCGTTCAGTTTTATTCTGTGGGTTCGACAGATTGACTAAATGTTGTAATTTTGCCTTACGCGACTTGTTTTGTTGTTGCTTTCTTGCTGTATTATTCGAAGTGTTGATCTTCTTTTTCGCTGTTTTGCTTTCCTCTAATCAATTGTCCTCTATAATCGTTGACAGTTTGGCTTGTTTACGATCTAAAATATGTATGAATTCAACATGTAGTTCAATATGTGTGTGTCTGCATGTGTGCTTGTGTGTTTTATTTTGTTCGTTCTGTATTCTTTCTTTGCCTTTTTTTTTCTCCGCTTACATTGTCGGGTATGACAGTTATATGGGTTGTTGTTGTTGTTGTTGTTGTTGTTGTTGTTGTTGTTGTCGAGGAAACAAAATAGCTGACACACTTTTCTTTTCTTATCATATTTTACAATCTTCTCTTGCTTGTTTATTTGCATTGTGTGTTTAAAATGTGGTTAGCTTTTTCAGTGATCAATGCATCTTTTTACTTTCAGCGGTTCTTGTGGATATCGAGCAGGACAGACATTCCCTCAACCGTTCTCCTCCTGTGAATCGTGACAGCGTTCTGATCACGTTCCCATAGCAACATAAACCTCGCCACGTGTTGCATATTTTATCTGAACTTGGGCATTCCGGATGGAACCACTTTTCTGGTGTCTCGGTATTCTTGGTTTTAAGGATTCGGTGTAAACATTGAATGTGTCCTCTTAGATTATGTGCTTCCACGTATTACGCTGTGCATCAGTATTCCTTCAAAGGGTTTTCAAGACTTTTCATTCCAGAAACGTGTGCTTTAAATGTATAACTACTTGCTTGACTTTCGCCTGAAATGGCTCAGAGCAGTTGAAAGTGTCCAAGAAAAGACTGAGTGGTTGAGGGTTGATGAAAAACCTTTATGTGCTTGACAGTTGAAGAAAAACCTCCGAGTGCTTGGGTGTTGACGAAAAACCTCACAGTGGATTGAGGAAAAACCTCCAAGTGCTTGAGTTTTGAAGAAAAACCTCAGAGTGCTTGAGTGTTGACAAAAAAGTGTCCAATGCGTGAGTGTTGAAGAAAAGACACCGAGGTGTCATTCGGCCGAACGTCACTTCGACCAATTGTCGCATCACCAGACTTTTGTGACGGGTTGTGGTGTGACCAAGTTTCGTTCGCCCGCCCGCGTGTGCTGTCTGCTGAAGCAAGTTGTTTTCGTTCTACTCTCACAACTGCGCGGTTGTCTGAAGTCATTTTTTGGTGGCCTGATGGTTTAGTCTGTTGAGGTCTATTTGTCGGTAAACAATTGTGTTGCATGACAGGTCTGAACGCTGAATGTGCTCGATGGTTTTGCCATATTTCTTTGTTTGTGTGCTTTTTTAAAAAAAAAATTTTTAAGGAACGCACTGTCGCTGACTCAGTGTCAAACTCTGTGCTGGCACTCACGAGCTCTGAGCATGTGCTGTTCTGACGTTGTTGTACAATGTTAAATGTGATCCCGTACTTCCTCATTCCCACCCCCCCCCCCCCCCCTCCACCCACACCTTTCTCCCAAACCCCTTCTCGAAGAAAACAGTCAATACTCAGATACTGTATTTTGTGCAATGGTTGTATTATATATCGTACGTGTGTTGGCAGTAACTCTGGTTGATATTAGCATAATCTGACGAAGAAAGCCGTTCTTGCTGTATGGCCAGCATGCGGGCACGTGCTCACAATCAGTGGTGTATAATCATTTGCGTAAGCCTGCTCTTCTTTTTCTTTTTTTTTTTGAATGTTGTACGGACTTTTTGTCCGTGTTCGAATGGTGACTCAGTATTTTCTCCAGTGGTTTTTAGTGTGTGTGTGGGGGGTGGGAGGGAGGTGAGTGTACGCGTGTAGATGAATGAATGTATATGTGTGGGTGGGGGGGGGCTGTGTGGGTGTGGGTGTGTTTATGTGTGTGTTTGATTCATTTTAACGAGTGAATTTAACTTTTCAGCTTTACGTATTGTCCTTTTATTCTCGGTTCAACTTTTACCCATGAATCGTATTAACATTTTACCTAGAACAAAGACTCGCTTTGCAAGAACCAATAAAATACATGTTTATTGTTTTTAATACTCGCATTTTATTTTGAATGCCATTGCCTATCTTGTTCCTGGCTTGGATAAGCAAGATTCAATCGTATCCATTCCTTTTATTCATGATTAATGTAGCCAGTGTATATAAAGTAGTAATAACAGGTATATGTATGCCTTTCTTCATTAAGTTTGGGTTGGGGAGGGGGGGGGGGGGGGGGGGTAGTAGGTTAATTTTTCTATGGGCGAGAAAACATTGAACGTCACTTGCCCAACAGCAAAGTACGATTTGGCGGGCCCTTAATTCTATGGGCGAGAAAACATTGAACGTCACTTGCCCAACAGCAAAGTACGATTTGGCGGGCCCTTAATTCTATGGGCGAGAAAACATTGAACGTCACTTGCCCAACAGCAAAGTACGATTTGGCGGGCCCTTAATTCTATGGGCGAGAAAACATTGAACGTCACTTGCTCAACAGCAAAGTACGATTTGGCGGGCCCTTTCTATGGGCGAGAAAACATTGAACGTCACTTGCCCAACAGCAAAGTACGATTTGGCGGGCCCTTTCTATGATTGCCGCCTGAGAGGGTTGGGGGAGGGGGAAGTAAAGTAATTTTCTCTGGGCTAGTGAACATCTGATGAACGTCACCTGCCCATCGTCCAAGAAAGATCTGGTTGGTGCTATCTATGAGTATTTCCTGTCTTTCAAAGTGCTGTTCACATGACAGGCTTGCAGCCAACGTTTGCCCAACTTTAGTCGTTTGAAAATTGGTCCCGAGTCGTTGTCCGTTGAGGGGGATCGGCGAATAGTCTGCCATGTGAACAACCCCAGCGATTTAGAAACGATTCGGGCCAGACTCGTCAGCGACTCCCAAACTCAGTTAAGCTCGGCCGTGACTCGTCAGCGATTTGATTTTGTCCAGACTTGTCTTATTGCGCTAACACGTTGGTTAGGTCTAGCCTTCCCTTCTCCGGAAAACAACGAGGACGACCGGACAATCCCAAAAGGCTAAGTCTGGCGATTTTATGCTGTTCACATGGGCAGCGATTTTGATTTGACTTGCCGCCGACTAAAATCGCTTGAAAGTTGGGCAAAAGTTGGTTGCAGTTCTGCCATCAGAACAGCACTTAAGCAGCACAAAATCAATTGCTGTACGGTGGCTTGACAGTATTCAGTTCGTATGCTTCTTGAAGTGTGACTTAACAGTATCCAGTCGTTCTGTTTCTTTCAAAAAATATGACTCAAAGTATTAAGTTCTGTTTCTTTCTGTCTAAAACACCATGACATGTATACGATTTCCCGTATTTCTTATTTGATTTTGTTTTTTTTGTGCGTATTTAATTGTCGTCCGTTTATTCTGTTTATGTGTTGTGTTTTTGTGTGTGTTGTTGTTGTTGTTTGTACGCTGAAGTTAATGATACTGTGGTGTTTTTTTTACCCGGGTTGAATTTGCTGAATAAAGATTCTGACTATTACGCCTGAGGTTTCGGATTTGTTGAAACTGTTTGCATGTTTAAATTCTGTTCTTTCTCTGTCTATGTGGCCGTCTGCATCTGTCGGTCTTTCAGTTTCTCTCTTGTGTCTGTTCCGGGTTCTTTTTTTCTTGTGATGCGTTTGGTTATTTGCGAAACCATTTGTTGCTCTTTTTCAACATTTTATTCAGTTCTTTTCTTAATGTGTATAAATGGGGTTTCTCTCCAATTTTTCTTTAATCGTTTCTCTTCCATTTTTTTCTCCCGCTTTTATAAAATGTATTTCTTATGGCATACACTGCACTAATATTTACTTCCGAAATATCTATCGCGATCAAGTTGTGCCCATCTCAAGACACATAAAAACATGCACGCATCGGCATGCATCATAATAATAATACAAGCATGGTAGCTGCAAAACACGGCTAGCCACGTGTGTAACGTGTGTAGCACGCTCGTCCGCCGTGCGCACACGAGTGAAAAGACACCCCTTCACTACCGTGCAGACGTCAATTTCGACAGAGTTGTTTTCTTTGTGTTTGATATTATTTTGTTTGGACCTAGCTATTGATGTGTACATTGTTGTTAAACAGTTGTTTGTTGTATGTTTATCAGGGTTTGCTATTGTGTGATAGCCGGGGTTTGTGTCCGTCTGTAGATGTTAGTTTCTTTGTTAGTCCTGTATTAACAACTCTTCGACAAGCGCTTAGAACTGTACCCACGGAATACGCGCTATATAAGCTTCATATTGATTGATTGATTGATCAATTCAGCCGCCAATCACTGTGTAAGCAGAAGATAACCAAAACATGCAACCGCCCGCGTGCTTCATGTCATGGCAAACTCGTTCAGACTGCATGTTCCTTATTCACCATGCATATCCTCCGGCCACGAAGGGTGATAAACAAATCCCGTATGCGGATTGGCTGAAAACTTTCAATGAGCCAGTCAAACCGCAGCGGTAATAATTTGACTGAAGCAAGCACTCAGACCGACAGCGTTTCGACAAGGACTGTCTGTCTTTGGTTGATGCAAGACAAAAGCAGGTCAGAAAACGAAACAAATAGAAAGCAAGGACGGGAAAAAGGCAAATCAACACACACACACCAAACACACACACACACACACACACACACACACGAAACACACACACACACACCAAACACACACCAAACACAAACACACACACACACCCACACACGTAGTAACACATACACACACTCACACACACACACACCAAACACACACACACACACGTAGTAACACACACACAAACACAAACACACACCAAACACACACACACACACACGTAGTAACACACACACACACACACACACACACACACACACACACACACACAAACAAACAAACAAACAAAATAGGAGAACAGATCGAGTGCTGTAGATAAATGAAGAGGTATACCTTTCCATGCAGATTGCGGACACCTCGCTTGAAAAAAACACATGTTGTTGTTGTCACTTTCATTATTATTTCTTCTAAAACGTGCCTGTCAAGATACCCCGCGTACAATGTTCCATCACTCATGGCTGGTCCAAATGGTATTCGCCTTTCAACACAGGCACCACTGTATATAACCTAGGTGGTGGGTTCAAGTGCTAGTCTTTCGGATGGGGTGTGCACGTTAAAGATCCCACGATTGACAAAAGGGTCTTTCATGGCAAAATTGTATAGGCATAGATAAAAATGTCCATCAAATACCCGTGGGACTTGGAATAAAGTAAAAAAATTCCATCTCACACGGCATTAAGTCTCAGGAAACATGAATACACGCATGCAGGAAAAAATATATGGCCTAGCGCCGTATGTATGGCAGCTCGCTTTCCCCGGGGAGAAAGCAGCCCGAATTTCCATGAGGGTAACCTCACTGGACTGTAAATCTTATCTAATCCAATATACAGTAATACCGTCGTTTCAAATACTTTGCAACACATGTAACCCATGTGTAAAAGACTTGAACTTCTCAGATTTGTAAAGGTGGGGGTTCCAGTGTACCGCATTCTGTTAACCAATGTTTTTTTCTGGCCTCGGGTCCAGTGATTCATGTTGCTTCAGTGGTTGGCGAACGAATTCCGCAGTGACCAATGCCAAATCAGCGCCTTGTGAGCTTTGTTCAGTATTGCAATCGATCACCGAAAATGCTTTGGAATCCCAGCTATGGGTCAAATAGCCGGGCAGGATAGGCTCGTCAACCCTGGCAGGCAGCTATCCTAAGAGAAGACCACTCTGAATTCAAAACGAGGGCAGAGGAGGCTCATCATCCATGGAAGGAAACTCGTCTAGGAGAAGGAAAACTCCGAAATGAAACCCACGCAGTCCCTCGAAGACGGAACGGCACTGGCCTTTTTAGGCAGGGAGCAGACCGGGTGCCTACGCTACTTTCGACAAATGGTTGTGTCATCAACGAATCAACGTGATGGTGTCGTCTTCATGGGTCGCAGCCAGGTGGAGACGGTGCCGGGCCCTCAGCCTCGTCGTACGAAGAAGAAGAAGCTTTGGAATAAAGATGAATAGAGTAAAATAAAACAAAAGAAAGGAGAGTAGAGAAATGAAACAAAGTTTAAAAAAAATTATGATAAAAATACCGTGTGTATGTGTGTTTGCATGCGTGCGAATTTGTGTTTTAGTGTGTGTGTGTGTGTGTGTGTGTGTGTGTGTGTGTGTGTGTATGTGTGTGTGTGTGTGTGTGTGTGAGGCGAGAGTGTGTGTATGTTTGCGTGTGTGTGTGTGTGTGTGTATGTTTGCGTGTGTGTGTGTGTGTGTGTGTATGAGCTTATAAGCAATCAACAGTCTTCTTTTTGAATCACTAAAGCCACACAATATGCGGATGACAAAGGCTTCATGATAATTCTCCATATCAATGAGGTCTTTTCTAAAGAAACACACTTTCAATCAAAACCTGAAGTAGCGCAAATCTATCTCTCAAACTATTTGATTAAAAAAAGTGTTCGGCATTGTTCGAGTTCGAAAAAGGGAACACTTGATAATTGTAAACTTCTGAGTTCAGAAATGTGAGTCAAACGTCGGTCATGTTTTAAACATGGTGCTCTTGACCTTTGCAGTATGGGCGACCTTCAGGTCAATGTCTGTCACTTGTCTACCTTGTGCAGTAGGTATTTCCCACAAGAAAATCCACGTGCAAAAATGCGATTAGAAAAGAGTACATCTAAAAATATCTTTCTAGGTTAAGCATATGTGAACTGCGGATACAAAATAGGGCTTTGCCCTCAAAATGCATTATCAGCAAAACTGGATTTATGACCTGCGAAAGTATTTGTATTCGAATTCGTTTTGCCCTTCCTGGGGTTGAGGTAAGATTTTGATGTAAATTGCATTAATAGTGAAAGGATAACTTTTCTTGTTTTTCTGTTTGATGTTCATGGTACAGGTCTACTGGGCGAAATCAAAAATGTCACTGTTACTGTATTTTAAATCTGGTTCCATCGTTGCTATTGACATTTATGTGCGGCGTCATTTCAGTCTTTGTTTATCAGTAAATTGTCATTGTCGAAAGTCTTGTTTGAGTTGAATATTTATATTAGTCTCTTGGCTTAATGCTACGTCTGTTTGACATGACTTTTGTACATACTGTATTTGTATTAAAGAGCTTTTGTTCGTAAATCTGGACTGATTTGCTCAAACCATGTATAATCGTTTCATTACCTGTTTCATGTGTTCTTGTGCTCGATTATTATTATTGTGCTTGAATTTAATTAGGAACGGACTTTCTTTCTTATTTCTTTCTTGTCTTTCTTTTTTTTCATTCTTTTATTCTGTCATTCTTTTTTTCATTCATTCAGTCAGTCAGTCAGTCAGTCATTCTTTCTTTCTTTCTGTCTTTCTTTCTAAGTTTCTTGCTTTTTCTTTCATTCTTACTTACTTACTTTCTTTTCGTTTATTCATTTTATTCTTCCTTTTCACAGCACTGTAGAATAAACCTCAAAATGCAAATCTTCACCGTCGTCTACCTCTTGGGACTGTCTCTGGCTCTACAAAATGTCCACTGCTTTTTCGTGGACACTGCTGCCCATCCAAAAGAGAACAGTACAAAGAGAAAGCATAAGTCTGACGATGGTCCAGTGGTGGTGAAAATCGAACTTGGACAGTCCCTCAACACAATCAGTCCTCACTTTGTAGGAGTCAACATTGACTCTGACACAGTCAGATACCACTGGCAGACACTTGATTTCAGGTAATGCTGTGGTGTGTGTGTGTGTGTGATAGTGTGTGTGTGTGTGTGTGTGATAGTGTGTGTGTGTGTCTATGTGTGTGTGTCTATGTGTGTGTGTGTGTGTGTGAGAGTGTGTGATATAGTGTCTGTGTGTGTATGTGTGTGTGTGATGGTGTGTGTGTGTGTGTGTAATAAGAGTGCGTGTGTGTGTGTGTGTGTGTGTGATAGAGTGTGTGTGTGTGTGTGTGATAGAGTGTGTGTGAGTGTGTGCGTGTGTTAAGTCCCGGATCAGGATCATTGGACATGTTTATCACATCTTGGTTGGATATAATCAAGTTTCGTGTGGGTGGTAACACAGAATGTGTGTGTGTGGAATTAAAATATTTGTGTGCATGTTTTGACCTCGACAAACAAAACAGTACTCTGATGTGCACCTCCGTCTTTTACATCAGCAGTTTATCTGTTTCGGATTTCGTCACTGAATTCAGGATAAAACACACATCTCAACATTATCAACAACAACAACAAAACAACAACAAAACAACAACAACAAAACAACAACAACAAAACAACAACAACAAAAACAAAACAACAACAAAACAACAACAACAAAACAACAACAACAAAACAACAACAACAAAACAACAACAACAACAAAACAACAACAACAACAACAAAACAACAACAACAACAAAACAACAACAACAACAAAACAACAACAACAACAAAACAACAACAACAACAAAACAACAACAACAACAAAACAACAACAACAACAACAAAACAAAAAACAACAAAACAACAACAACAAAACAACAACAAAACAACAAAACAACAACAACAAAACAACAACAACAAAACAACAACAACAAAACAACAACACCAACAACGCCAACAACACCAACACCAACACCAACAACACCACCACCAACAACAACAACAACAACAACAACAACAACAACAACAACAACAACAACAACAACAACAACAACAACAACAACAACAACCCCGAAACCAATGAGACCCTGAATTTCATTAAAAGAATGTGATAATTTGTTTGGGGTTCTCCGCTTTCATCGTGCGTTTAGTGCCCTGGATGGGAGGGATGTGCAAACTGTGGCAGTGCGTAAAATCTAAAGTAATGATTTCGAGTGAGGAAATTATACTACATTTTCAAAGTCAATTCATTGATCTACCTCTAAAATGGGAAAACCAATAGTTCTCATCTCATTGCAGCTCAATGTTGGTTGGTTGGTTTTTATTTCTTTTGTCTCTTCCGCTGATATTGCTATTCGAAAACGATGCAAGTTTGTTTATTTTCTTAGTTCACATGGCAAGCTCCATGCTTAAAAACTATTTACAATCAGGTCTATCCCTGGAAACAGAAGGTTCTATATTTGTTTCTTGTTAAAAATCTTGATCTCCTCGATCTCCTTGATTTTGATCTCCTTTAAAAAGTTAAAAATCTTGTCCGGGGGAACATTCCGGACCTTGCAGCTCACAGAAATTGCAGAACCTGGCACGTGCCCTGAGCCCCAGCTACCTGCGTATGGGTGGCACCAGTGCTGATGGCATGAACTATTTCATGGGCAACGCCACTGCAGCGGGCACACAGGTGTTCAACGCAGGCCACCACGTCGCCAAACCGCCGTTCAACATCACAGGTATGTGGTAAATTCACACACAGCCTTTTGCATCCATTGGGCAGGGGAGGGGGTTGGCGGTTGGGGATGGGAATGGGGATGGGGGTGGAGCTTTGGGAAATGGGTGGTGGGGGAAGGGGAGAAGTCTTTTCCTACCTAAAACACACACACTCCACTGATCTTTGGTCAGTGGGGCGTCCGTACAGCAGGCATGAAACCAAAAAGGATACACGATGGAGATATAGGGGAGGGAGAAGTTGGGTAGGGGGTGGGGGTGGTGGGGTGTGTGTGTGTGAGAGGGGGGGTGGTGGTTGGTCGTTGTGGTTGAAGTAATTTCCACATTAACGTCGGCGAGGATAGTCATAAGGGCAAAACTGCGTGTGTCAAGTGTGTGTGTGTGTGTGTGTGTGTGTGTGTGTGTGTGTGTGCGTACACCTTTGTCTATGCCTATATGTGACCAACCCCAGGTTATGTCAGGTATGCTTTGTTTTGACAGCGGACCAATGGGTGTACTTGAACGAATTTCTGCGAACGGTTAGTTGGGACTTCATCTTTGATCTGAATGCACTCAAGCGGAACGCTGACGGCTCCTGGGATCCTGACAACGCTCGCCAGCTGCTGCAGTTTTCTGCTGACAGGAACTACACCATAGCTGGGTTTGAACTTGGGAACGGTAAGCTGATTATTTATGTGGCTCCTACATTGCCACACCATAGACATTGACCGTACGTTGACATGACAATGAACGAAACATCCGATGGGGCGGCAAAGCGCAGCCAACACTTAAAACAGTGAAAGCGTAATGTGTGTATCTTCTTGGTTTTGAACGTCCTTTCAACCTATTTTATATGACCCGCTATTCACATTCCATCATAAGAGTTATCGAGCATTCTTGAGTAAATCCTTGCAGTTATATCTCAACGTTTGTGAAGATATTGACCCTGACCTTATTTTGGCAATGATGCTTGTAAATATTGCAACACATTCAATTCATTGTCATATAAACAAATCATTTCAAGTAAAGAACCGCCGGTACATCAATGGTCAGGGGTAAGTCCGAAAACAAAACCCAACTCAATCACGGTTGTTGCAGAGTTCGACGTAAGTCCGAAAACAAAACCCAACTCAATCACGGTTGTTGCAGAGTTCGACATCTACAGAAGCGAATATGACGTCACTGTTGCCCCCGCTCAGCTTGCACAGGATGTGATGACGTTGCAGAAGCTGCTGACAGAGTTTCCAAAGTACAAAAGCTCCTTCATCATTGGTCCCGAGACTGCCTACTTTGCGCCAGAATATTTTCAGGCGTGAGTGATCTCCCTTCCTTCAAACTTGAAATTGTCACAAATAATGCAGAAGGTATTGCTTCAAGTCTGGGACGAATAGAGGATCATACTCATAGAGTGATACAGCTGTGAAAAATGTACGTTGAAAATAAAATGCTTTGCAATAATGCCAATCACGATCACGAAAACAAATGACAATCACGATCACGAGACTTGATTGTTTTGTCATCACGGATCACGGGCAAAGTCCCATCACGATCACAGAAATGGAAATTTCGGCAATCACGGTCACAGAAAGGTCAAAAAACACCAATCACGATCACGATTTAAAACCCTTTGGGGCCCTCGTCTGGGGGGAGGGGGGGGGGTATCGAAACAGATATATTGGATTCGCCGTTCCATAATTAAACAACAAGAACAGCAACAACAACAACATTGACAACAACAACAACATCGACACCAAGAGCAAAAATAAATAAAGGAATTTTAAGCTGAAATGAACAAAGCAAAACGTCCACTGGAAGCTCGTTCTGGTAAATGTTCCATAATACTTGTTTGTGTGTGTGTTATTTTAAAACATTTATTTTAAAATAATTTTATGTGCAAAAGAAAATTCATTGCACTTATAGTTATCTTTTTTTGTTTTTTAACCTTTGGATAGTAAAGTTTACTTGTTTGTTTCATTTCGTTCTTTAATTCTTTCTGCGCGTTATAAAAAAATGTCTCCATGCCTGCTTTGTCTGTCTGTCTGTCTGTCTATTTGTCTATGAGGATGTCTGTTAATCTCCTGTGTGTTTTGTCGGTATCCCTCACTGTCTTTCCTTTTATATATATTTTTTTTTTTTTTTTTTTTTTGGGGGGGGGGGGGGGGGGGTGACGAGAGGTCTTAATGATGTACGATACATGCACACCCTAGTGCTGACTTTACGCTTAATGTTCTCCTGCGGATACGACGACGTCACTGAAACAAACGTCGATCTCGAATTTCTTTGTCGGTTTCTGGGAGACGTGTAGGAGAAGCGATCGCATCAACATATTTACGGATCCCATTATTCGCACTATGACGTCTTCTCGAAATTTGTTTCGCTTTTGACGTCAAAACTTAATAATCATAAAAGGGGGTCAAGAAAAAACTTTGAGTTATCGGTGTCGTTTGTCTTAAAAATGCTGTAAGTATAACCCTTCCGTAGAGATCACATCCACCCACACGCATAAATTAAATGTGCGCAGGTTTTTATTTCGATGTAGCATACAGATGGAATTTTCTTCCTTCTTTTTTCACTGCAGATTCTTAGCAGCTGGGGGATACAAGGCTGTGCATGCTGCTTCCTTTCACCAGTGAGTTGTAGTGTGTGTGTGTGTGTGTGTGTGTGTGTTTGATACACAGCACACACTCGTTTGTTCATTGTTAGCTTCTCTGAATGATTTGATTGGAACCGGGACAACCATCATACAGACATTTTCATCAATCTCAGTAAAACAAGCAAAATTAGGTGCGGTTTTAGTTTTTGTAACATTCAACACAATCTTTTGTTCATTGGTCGCTTCTCTTAACATTTGATTGGAATCGAGACAACAGAGAACAGTGATTTAGTCAATCTCAGAAAAACAAAATCAACATACATATGTCTTTAGGAAGGAAAATGCGCGAGTTATGGGTGTTTTGTGTATGCATGCATATTGCCATATACATTTAGTCTGGGGATATAAGCTCGGCAGATAACATAGCTCTGTCACTAATTTTTCAATAAACGAAATATGAATGTGCCACAAATCCACTGAGATATTTAAAGTTCAACTGAGGTATAATTTTGAACACAAGAATCAAACAATGAAAGCATTTATTTTGGTTTTGTACAGCTTATACGAGACAAAGACAAAAACATCCAGAAATAACTGCACAAACAAAGGTAGTATTTTTTCTGTTAAAGATTAACTGATAATTGCAAAGGACGTGTTGCTTTCGACGAAAAAAGAAAACAATAATAAATAAATAAACAGATGAATTTTCATACAGTCTGCTTTGCATTTCAGTTATTACTTAATGACAGATGAAGAACGAAACTTGCAACACTTCACCGACATAGACATGATGGATACCATGAAAGCCCATCTTGATGAAGTGTTTGCGGAAGTTCGCTCTGTCGACCCTCAACTTCCGGTTTGGCTGAGTGAAACGTCATCAGCCAACAATGGCGGACTGGCCGGATTGTCCGACGCCTTCGTCGCAGGCTTTCTGTAAGCAAAAACTATCATTCTGATTTAAGTTTGGTCTTAATAAAAATGATTTGCTGTAACCATTTTGCTTACATAATGACCCGGATAATTCATTCCGAAACAGTTTCAAAATGTCTATACCCTATTGATATCCAAAACATGTATAAAAACAAGCATATATTGTCATTGCAAACACGGCCGTAGCTTATATTAGAAACATCAATTTAACTGGGATCAATCTAGGATTATCTTTTCTCCAAGAGTTTTTCGCACTGGATGAGTTTCACTTTTAGAATAGCTAGAAATTGCCACTGCCGTACACATCTAATACAATACATGTGTTTTCATGTACAACACACTTCCTGCTGAGCCCGGCCAAAACAGCGATATTTCTGACGGACCAAGTCAAGACTAACAGTTCTGATATATGTTTGGTTGCTTGTTTGTCTGTCTGTCTGTCTGTCTGTCTGTCTGTCTGTCTCCGCCTGTCTGCCTTAATGTCTGCCGCCCTGTCTGACTGACTGGCTGCTTTTGTTCGTCTGTCTGCCTCTCTATCTGTCTAACCCGGTTCAAGTGCTAGTCTTTCGGATGAGACGAAAAACCGAGGTCCCTTCGTGTACACTACATTGGGGTGTGCACGTTAAAGATCCCACGATTGACAAAAGGGTCTTTCCTGGCAAAATTGTATAGGCATAGATAAAAATGTCCACCAAATACCCGTGTGACTTGGAATAAAGTATAAAAAAAATTCCATCTCACACGGCATTAAGTCTCAGGGCTTGGAAACATGAATACACGCATGCAGGAAAAATAAAATTGGGTAGCGCCGTATACTGTATGGCAGCTCGCTTTCCCCAGGGAGAAAGCAGCCCGAATTTCTGTGAGGTTACCCTCATGGACTATATAAAATCTTATCTTATCCTTATCCTTATCCATGTCTGTCTGTTTGTTCAGATGGCTGGACAAGCTGGGAGTGTGTGCAGTCAAAGGCGTCGAAACAGTCATGCGCCAGGCTTTCTACGGACGCGACTATTCTCTGGTCGACGGTGATCTGAACCCTAACCCGGTGGGCAATAAATACGCGAATAAATGAATGAAATAAAATAATTCATTATTGAATAAAACGATAACCAAATGGTTAAATCAATGAAAATAAAAGAGACATAAAATGGAAATACATGACTACCTCACTACCTACCTCACAGACTACATGACTACCTCACTACCTACCTCACAGACTACATGACTACCTCACTACCTACCTCACAGACTACATGACTACCTCACTACCTACCTCACAGACTACATGACTACCTCACTACCTACCTCACAGACTACATAACTAACTAACTACCTACCTAAATACCTTCCTAACTTACTAACTAACTAACTAACCATTCCGGGGCGGGGATGTAGCTCAGTCGGTAGCGCGCTGGATTTGTATCCAGTTGGCCGCTGTCAGCGTGAGTTCGTCCCCACGTTCGGCGAGAGATTTATTTCTCAGAGTCAACTTTGTGTGCAGACTCTACTCGGTGTCCGAACACCCCCGTGTGTACACGCAAGCACAAGACCAAGTGCGCACGAAAAAGATCCTGTAATCCATGTCAGAGTTCGGTGGGTTATAGACACACGAAAATACCCAGCATGCTTCCTCCGAAAGCGGCGTATGGCTGCCTAAATGGCGGGGTAAAAACGGACATACACGTAAAAGCCGTGGGAGTTTCAGCCCATGAACGAACAAACAAACTAACCATGATCCGGAGGGATTATTTGGAACACGTTTTGAAGAAAAGATAAAAACCAGACCATTTGAACTACAGACCGGAACCTTTGTGGAAGGATCATGCACAAAGTGAAGTTCATTCACACAACTATATGAAGGATTTGGCTGAACTCAAACTGACTGAGGAAATGCCACCCTTCGTGTTAAGTGACGCGCAAAATTGATCAATGACATGCACACATTCTTCAATTATAAATAGCCTGAGCCTGCATGTAATTGCTGTCTTCGGGTCAACGATGATCTGGGGTGTTTATTTTGGTTTATACTTTGAACTTCAGATATTCCAATAGGTAATTATCCAAAGAGTTTAAAATGGTCTGGTTGGGCTACCGCTCAATGCTAAAACTCCTCCTTTTGAGTCGATCCCCGAATTTGGTACATTTTCTTCGAAAAAGTAAAAAAGTCAGACCTAATAAACATGAAACTCTGTGGAATGATGATGCATAAGCCGAAATTAATGTACACCAAAAATTAAATAATTCGTTTGACAGATGCTGATGTTATTATCATTTTTGTAGATGCCAATATGGTGGTGTTTTTTGTTGGGGGGGGGGGGGTTACCCTGTATCATACTTTTCATTCATAGTCTTGATTTTGAATGTGCACGCCGCCCTCTTTCTGTGGTTTTAGGATTTCTGGCTGACAGTGTTGTACAAAAGGATTGTACGTGGCGCTGTGTTCAACGCTACAGGACGTCACGATGTCCGTGTCTACGCTGCCTGTGCCAACACTGACAAGTAAGCCCGAGTGTGTGAGCTTTCGTTCAAAACAATTTTATATGAAAATAGCAATATCGATTAATAAATAAGAATTACAGCCACTCAGATAGAAAGACATTCAATGCCAAACAAATTGATTCCCTCTTTCTCTGTCTATCTTTCCTTTCCTCCATCTGTTTGTCTGTCTGTCTGTCTGCCACACACAGACACAGACACACTCATATGAGACAGTCTGACAAACAAACGCATGCACGCACCCATCTCCTCCCCCCCCCCTCACGCATCTGGACTTTTTTCACCGACTAGAAATTGTTTATTGGAAGCTACTCTCATGTTGTTGTTATTGATGTTGATGATGATGCTGATGCTGATGATGATGATGATGACGACAACGACGACGACGACGACATATACCCCGCACCTTCCTGTCGCCACACTTAGATCAGTTTTCCTTCACGTAAATTCATGTACGTACCACAACACGAAGCCGTTTCTGATGCTGAAATGTGATCGGCTACTTTCGCTTTTACCTGTTTTCTACAGTTTTAAGGCAGGCAGTCTTGTAGTCTACATGCTGAATCCCAACAACTACTCTGTGACCTTTGACCTGCCCCAGTTCCAGTCTCAGTCCCGGCTTGTCTACTCTCTGACGCCAGGAGACAGCAATGGCTTGATATCCAAGTGAGTAACACCAGTCGTTAGCTCTTGGTATTTGCCATCTATGTTGAGTCTACTCTCTGATCTGACCACAGGCGAAGGTGTCGTCCACTGGACTACTACTATCACAGAAAGACTACAAGGTACGTCACTCACCTTCGAGTCTTCTGTGTTCTTGGAGTCGCTTCCTGGGGAAAAATATTGTTCAAGACGGCTTGCCTCTTCCTACAGTCTGTGTAAGGTCAAATAAATACAGTTGAATGATTGTTTGAACTATATGCACCTTTAGTTTTCAGCTTCCGTTCGCTGCAGGTTGTTTTTAACCATCATTTGGACGAATCTTCGTTTGCGAGCCGCTAATATCCACACCTCGTCTAATTATGCATCCGCACCGAATATGCATACCAGCGCTCATTGGTCTAAAACATATGTAAATATTGTGCGGCAAAGGGAAGCTACCCACGGGAGTTTTCACTTTCGGTATCAGTGAAGAACCGTTTGCCACTCATTCAAAATGAGGAAAACGTTTCAGTCGACCAATGAAAATAGTCATCGAATATCCTCTTATTAACCAATGAGCGCTGGTATGCATATTCGGTGCGGATGCATAATTAGACGAGGTGTGGATATTAGCGGCTCGCAAACGAAGATTCGTCCAAATGATGGTTAAAAACAACCTGCAGCGAACGGAAGCTGAAAACTAAAGGTGCATATAGTTCAAACAATCATTCAACTGTATTTATTTGACCTTACACAGACTGTAGGAAGAGGCAAGCCGTCTTGAACAATATTTTTCCCCAGGAAGCGACTCCAAGAACACAGAAGACTCGAATGTGAGTGACGTACCTTGTAGTCTTTCTGTGATAGTAGTAGTCCAGTGGACGACACCTTCGCCTGTGATCTGACGCCAGGAGACAGCGATGGCTTGGTTTATCAGTGAGTGACACCAGTCGTTAGCTCTATAGCTCTATGTAATCACCGACTATGTTAGTCTACTCTCTGACGCCAGAAAACAGCAATGCCTTGGTTTCTTAGTGAGTGACACCAATCGTTAGCTCTATGTACTCACCAACTGTGTAAGTCTTCTCTCTGACGCCAGGGGACAGCAATGGCTTGATATCTAATATTATTAGTCAGCAACTCCAGTCGTTACTCTCTGACGCCAATGGCTTGGTTTCTCAGTGAGTAACACCCCTTGTATAATCTACTCTGTGTTATCACCAAGTCAACACATTGGATATGCTCTCGGACGTGCCGAGATGTAAATGATTGGTGTCAGTCAGACCATGTGGCACTGGAAATTGAAATATTGTGTTTTATTTCCTCGAATTGATTGGAGCAGATGCAGAAATGTGTTGATCTTAATTTCAGACTTCAACTGACGCCTACAGTAATTTCCAAACTTTGAAAGTTACGAGTTTCTTGTTCTAATCGTTACCTTTCCTAACTTTTAATACTTTTGTAGCTTGCTTTTCTATGTGTGTGTGTGTGTGTGTGTGTGTGTGTGTGTGTGTGTGTGTGTGTGTGTGTGTGTGTGTGTGTGTGTGTGTGTTTCCTACTTATCTCTGGAAAATACAAATGTTCGTCTTATTGCAGGTTTGTGTCTCTGAACGGAGTAAAACTAGAGCTGGTTAACGACGAGTTACCGGACCTGAAACCTGAATCAGCGCCACCTGGTGTGGTGACCATGGATCCATATTCCTACATTTTCGTTGTGTTTCCTGAAGCAAAGATTTCCATCTGTCTTCACTGAGAAACGTTGTACAAGGAGATTATCTTTTGCGGATCAAGCTGCAGAATTGTCAGACAAATAAAACAGGATGTGGGATTTAAAAACCTTCACTTTTTCACACGTGTAAAGTGTTGCTTGAATGATTTGTCCATACTGCTTGAAAGGAGGATAAAACTACAGTAAAAATGTTGATTTTACAAAAGAGGCAATAAGACTTGACATTTCCACATGCATAAACGTTTACAAAGACGCACACACACACGCAATTACAAATACACACACCACCCTTACCTAAACCTTCGCCGGTGGTCGTGGGTCCATGCGGACTCAGAAGGGTGTTTAATTGCAAATATCTCTTACATTAGTTGGGATTTTTTAATGAGCTTTTACGAATTCTTCAGGCACCTATAAAGCTCTTATGTCCTAAAATTTCAGCGAGAAGTAAAACAAAAAAAGAAGTCATATTTAGACTTCAAACATCGTGGGGCCGTGCGGACCCATGTTTCTCAAAGAAGGAAATGAGAAGCATGGGTCCGCACAGTCCCACGATGACTTCCGTGTGTAGTCGATAACCCGGACGGGCGAAGGTTAAGATAGCTCGATTAAGTTCTCCGTAGTCTGTTCAACTCTATGCCTGTTCTGTTACAAATCTTCCGTCTTGTTGGTTGTGCAGAGGTTTCGTTGGAGTGACAACGTTGATAAGGCCAAAAAAAAAAAAGGTCTGTTTACGGTAACATAGGCCAAAACAATAGGGTCGGTAGGTCGGGATTTTTTTTTCCAAAAAAACATATTTTTACGTTATTTTGCCAAAAAAACAAGATTTTTTTTTTTTTCCCAAATGCCAAAAAAAAGTCTAGGGTCGCGCGAAAAAACTAGGGTCGGTCGGGTTACCGTAAACAGACCTATTTTTTTTTTTGGCCTAACATAATTCACGGTTTCTTACAGGTGGGAATACGTGTCCATTGTTACACGAGCTAATTGTGGTTGAAACTTGAGTTGTTACAATCTGAGTTGTATCTATTGATAGAATAAAGACTAGCCTGTAAGCACGAACAAGAAAAAAATAACAACAAACAAACAAAATTAATAACAACATTAGATGATTAAACTGTTACATGGTTTATTCCAAAAAGCATAATTCAAAATTACAGGCAGAAAAACAAAATCCTCATACGTTCTTTCTTGGTGTTAAACTTAAAACCTGGGAAAACAATACACATGGCACTGGAAAACGATAACAGAACACTTTTTTTGGTGTTAAACTAAAAACAAGGCAAAATAATACATATAGCACAGGAAAGAGAGATACTAAACTCAAACGATAATAGAACACATTCTCAATATTAACAATATAATAAAAGAAATAGAGAGAAAGCGACAACTCGCTGGAACAGAAACAAAAAATATATAAAATACCTTCACAATCGCAGCCTGACAGGGATGTTAGAAGACATTTTCCCCTCGAACCTCGTTGTTATTTCATCGATTGACATACTAAAAAATAACAAAACATGTTATCTCACGTCATTCTTACTGACATTGTAGCGCGTCTTTAAGTTTGTTTTGCGTATGACGTCAGGAAGGCAGGGTCAAGAAGTGGTATCTAATGAACTCATTTCTGAGGTAACACAACTTCGATACTCCTCTATTCTTCCTCCTCTGGTATGCCCCCCTCCACATTGTTGAGCGACAAGTCACGGCCCCGCTCGTCAGTTGGTTCGTCTTTGATCTTCCCTTTTCTCTTTTTCATCCAGTGCGATTCCTTCGAGTTTCTGCAGCGACAGATCTTGACTCACCTCGTCAGTTGGCTCTGCTCCAATTTTCCTCTGCTCGTTCTCCTTCGAAATGACCCCTAGCAGGTGGTTGGGGGACAGCAGACCATCGGCCAGCCAGGCATTGACCAGGTCCATAGCCTCCCGCTTGGTGTAGACAGCGTCGTCCAGCCTGTCCACGGCGGTCTCGTTCTGCTTGCTGACCATGGTGGAGAGCACCATCTGGTGCAGGCGCCTCTCTCGTGCCCGCCTGCGTCGCTCCAGCAGCATGTTGAGCGTGTAGAGGAAGGGGTTGATGGCGGAGTTGACAGGCAGGATGATGATAGCCACGGCCACGTTGACCTCCCCGGGGATGGGCATACCAATGGAGGCCAGCAGGCCCAGCAGACCGATGGGGAACCAGCAGAGGAAGTCGGACACGGCGATGGTGAGGAGGCGGCGGGCGATGGCCAGGTCGTTGCACTTCTTGGTCGACTCGCCGCCTGTCATGCTGTTTGTGCGGATGGACCAATAGATGAACACCTGCCCCGCCGCGATCAACAGGAACAGCACGAAGTTGACGATGATGATGACGCTGAAGGAATAGTCGTGGCCCGCAAAGTCGTTCCTGGTGATGGGCAGCGGGATGCAGATCCCATTCTGGCTGTAGAAGTTCCAGTGAGAGGTGACGGGCAGCAGCGGAATCCCTGCCAGAATGATTCCGACGAGCCAAGCCAAGCCGCACGCCACGTGAGCTGTTTTCTTTTTGAAGTACAGACGGCTGAAGGGGAAGCGGAGAACGAGGAACCTGTCCAGGGTGATGAGGCAGATGATGAAGGCCGACACTTCGCTTGACAGCAGGGACAGAAAGCCCGCCACTTTACACGCTGCGCTGTTCTTCCACGCCATGTCCTTCCACAGATAGTTACCCTGATACAGCCGGTCCGCCACTCCAATCACAGCCAGGTACACGCCCATCAGGAAGTCAGCCAAACACAGGTGCGTGACGAACGCGCCAAAGCCCAAGTTACTGACCACCCTGTTTATGAAGACGCGATACACGAAGCTACCGAGGTTTCCAAGCAGAGCCAGACAGGCAAACAGGGATAGGAGCACGCGGTAGAAATTGGAACGGAGCAAATCGTCACAAGACGAGATCTCGTCAGAAGGAGAGTGACAGTCCGACAACTGAAACTCTTGAGGAAGCGTAGAGGGGCAGCAGATCTTGTAGTTGTCAGCCCACACTTCAGTCAAATCCTGAAGACCTCCAAAGACATCAATAGGGAACTCTACCATGGGACATCCTTCCAGGTCGACATACTTCAGGTGCTTCAGGGTGTGGAAGCCACCGCCCACAAGCCGCTCAACGCCACACCCAGACAGGTTCAGAAACGACAATCTCGGGAATATAGAGAACGTGGTGACGTTGAGCGTTAGTGAGGTAACCTGCGACACGTCAAGATACTTGAGGAAGGGGAAACGCACGTGAATGTCACTATTCGCTACCAAAAGCGTTGTCAGAGGGTTCCTCGCTAAGGACAGAACGTGAAGCTTGCTGACCCCTTTGAGTTCCTCAGCTGCGATGGACGTCAGCCGATTTCTGCTGAGGTCCAGGTTTCGAAGGTTGGGAAGCTCAACGTGGTGGAGATATTTTAACCGACAACCGGCTAAGTTTAGAAAGATCAGCATAGGATTGTTTCTCAAATCGTCAGGTCCGATCCCGCTCCCTTCAGCATCCAGAAAGCGGAGCTCGGGGAACTGAGACGCGGGGAAAGAGGCCTCGCAAAAGAAGGCTAACCCCAGACAGGTGCAGTTGTCAGGGCAGGCAAAATCGCACAGTAGTTCGTCATCGCGCTGAGGACAGTGAAAGACGCCGTCACATACATGGGTGGCGTGGACACACACGAGGGAAGCCCTGCAGCGATACAACCCCGGACACGTAAAGCTGTCACAGCCAACTTCGTCCTCCCGTCCCGGGCAGTCATACACGCCGTTACACCTCACAAAGACAGGCATGCAGTACGTCCAGTTGCCTGGACATTGGAAATGTGTTTGTGGACAAAGCGAAGCCTCTGAGTTATTCACCTGGGCTTCATCAATGGGATCAATCTCGTAGGTGCCGTACATGTCAAAGTTAACCACTGCAGGGGGCATGGGGGTGTCCCTGTATGTGACGAAAAAGGAAAAGAAGAGAGGACACTGGCGCTCGTCACTGCCGTCCAGACAATGCTCTATCTCGTCACACCGCTCGTCCACAAGCACGCACTGAAACAGACGAACACGCACTGAAACACATTAACACACGCTGAAACACATCAACATACACTGAATCAAAACAATGCACACTGAAACACACGCACACACTCTGAAACACACACTGAAACACAATAAAACGCATACACTAAAACACACCAACACACAATGAAACACACCAACACACACCGAAACACACACTGAAACACACCAACACACACTGAAACACACCAACACACACTGAAACACACACTAAAACACACCAACACACACCGAAACACACACTGAAACAAACCAACACGCACAGAAACACATCAACACACACTGAAACCCACAAACACACACTGAAACACAAACACACACTGAAACACAATGACACACACCAACACAAACTGAAACACAACACACCATCACATACTGAAACACACAAACACACACTAAAACACTTCACTGTGCACTGAAACTATTCTTTTTATGAAAAGGTTTCTAACCATGGGGAAGCAGACGAAAAAAAAGCTTGACAATCTTCAGCAACAATAAAACTTATAGAGTATTGAAAATTGACACCTTGTCACGACAATTCTAAGATCTTAATAAGGCCGCACACAGAGACCTCTGCAAATTTGACCCAAATCATAATACTACCCGTAATTTAGTATAACTAATCACAAATATTGAAGTGTCATCATAGATTTTTATCCGTTCCATAAAGAGGTGATTAAATGCAGATGCTTCGCCTCATTGGACTTAAAGAAAGCAACACACACAAAAACAACACAGAAATTAATAAATAAAAAAAGAAGAAGAAAGAAACTTCTTGCCTGTTTATTGGCACACTGGAATTTGCCTGAAAGCCGGCATGAAGGGAAAACACAGAAGCTTTCATCACTGTTGTCACTGCAGTCGGAACGATGATCACACACCAGTGTGTAAGGCACACGCTCTGCGCCGTTCAAGCACGCGAAGGAGGGCGGAAGTGGCGTCATCGGCGCGTCACAGGCAGACCCTGGCGAATCCAGCGGGCTGGCCCAGCACTCGCTCTTCACGTCACAAGCCAGGAAATTCAAAGTCACGTGACCTGCAGAACATGTGACGTGACTGCCGTTTCTGGACCAATCGACTGCCTGCAGCTCAATCTCACTTGTGAAGACACTGGATGAGTCAAGGTTCTGGCTGTAGTCCTTCTCACACAAGAAATGATCCGTGACGTTTTCGTCACATTGTGTAAGATGCAGAACCTGAGAGAAAGAACTTGTGCTTGTAAAATAGGAGCAGTGACTTTCCTTAATGAAGAAAGGGACGCGGACGTTGAAGTAGTAAGCGACTGACTCGTCCGTCCACTGAAGGCCTCCTTGATATCTGTGCACATAAAACAAGCGAAGTGTTGGTTTAAGTTCGTACTGTTTTCAGGTCGGGATTTGAGGAGGGGAGTGGGGATGGTTCCTTGGTTCTGATAGCACCCCCCTCCCCCCCCCAAAAAAAAAGGCAAATGTACACTTTTTTTCAAGGCAAGACCCAAATTGCCCCTTTTAAATGCTAAATTTCCACAGCGTCTGATCCCCCAAACACCCCCTCTCTGTTCCTCCTAGCCAGCCCCTATAATTATATACACCTGCATTATCTTAGAAGCCCCTTTGCTAATATAATAGGTACAGCTTTCGTCGTGCTATGCCACTCTTAATTAGGCCCTATTCCCAGTCTGATAAAACTGGCCCCTAGTTCTTTCCTCTTCGTGTGAACCAACTTAAAGATTATAGCATCCTTTGACTTGCAGGCGCGCACAAATACACTGATATGGTTATGTCAGTTTGGGTTTGTGCAAAACATTCAGGCAAAATTAATTGTAAATCCCGATAGGAGGTAGACAGACCAATATATAAACTAAAATATATCCAGTAATTACGATGTTGTAAGTGACCTTTCTAAACAACCAAAGGAAGATCACAGAATCAGTTTTATAAAACGGTCACTGCATGCAAATAACAACCGTTATTCGGACCAAATAAATAACCTTTGTTGTCTGAAAGCGGGGGTTATTGGGGTATCACAGACAGCAAAATACATACAGTACGTGTCAGACTTACAGATTTGGAAAGTTGGCTCCGATCTTGTGTAGTCCCAAGTAGATCTTCTCCGTCGAGATATTGGCCATGAACTCCGTGACGTCATTCCATTCATCCGGGTCATTGAGGCTGGCAAGGTAGGCCTGATGACGGAGGCATTCATTGGCTGCCTCGTACCACGTGATCTTCCTGTCTTTGACAACGAAGACATAGCACCTTCCGCCAATCGCAAGTTCTCCACGCGCACACCCCTGACTGAAATTGGAGCAGTTGGACTCGTCTTCTCCGCCAACGCATTCACTCACCAGGTTGCACATGCCGAGATGATGTTGAAGTGACGGCCAGTGGCCCACCGTACAATTCCACTGGCCTGTGTCCGCCTTTTCCGGGACTTGAGACTCGTGGTGGAAGGAGAACAACAGCCTGAACCCGCTTATCGCTACGTAGCCGTCAGTGACGAAGCGGACACTCATGACATCAGTGTGGTAAACTCGAGGTTTGGGAATGTCTACGTCGTTGCAGAGAACCAGAGTCTTGGTCGTGGCGTTTGCCTGTTCTTTGTCCTCGAAGGTCAGAGTGAGACTGTCGTAACCGCAGGAAGGGTGCCCTTCGATGTTGACCTCCACGAAGCTGACCATCACGCTGTAGTTTACAGGTACCTGCACCTCAGCAGTGTCATTGAAGTTGTTTGGATACTCCGTTTTTCCATTCCAACCAGGACTCTGGACATAACCTGTTAAAGACATAGGGCATAAGACATAGGACATAGGATATAAGACATAGGACATAAGACATTCTTTCTTTATTTGGTGTTTAACGTCGTTTTCAACCACGAAGGTTTTTTCGCGACGAACATAAGACATAGGAATAAGACATAGGACATAAGACATAGGACATAAGACATAGGACACAGGACATAAGGCATAGGACATAAGACATAGGACATAAGATTTTAACACAAACACGTGCAGTACACAAGAATGTTGCTTGGCTTGAGTACAAAAGACAAGGTGTTCGTTAGTGTAAATTTCTTAGCGTACAACCCCTTCATGTCCCAAATAGATGCTTGTTCTGGGGACACAAATGGAAACTTACATACATAGTGTAAATTCACAGTAGTCCTTCTTGTGCAAACGATTGGGTTCAGTATTTCAGATTCATGTAGGCTTTTGTAATAAGACCATCACTACACTTGGACACATACCAAACACAATGACAAGCTGACCAGCTGTTTTCTGTACAGAGTAGACCTTTTTTATGAATCAGTTTATTGAGAAAAAAACCCACTTTATTGGGAGATGAACTGTACCAAAACCGTAACAAAAATAAACTCAAAATAAACGGCTCATCACACGACAGTATATAATGAAGGGACACAGACTGAATAAATTATTCAATCGTCAAGTGATGTCATCAGTTTTCGAATTATGTGCCACGCAACACAAGAGGGAAAATAAACCAAAAATAAAGAGAACTAAACACACACACAATTAAACACAGTGAACCGACAATTTCGGTAACGTTAAAGAGCACGATTAAAAGTCGGAAAAAATGAATGTATAGTTATGGACTATACCTGTTGTGGGGGAGGTAAACTTTACTTCCAGTCGAGGTCGCAGGACCGCTGTGAAGTTGAGAAGCAAGTCCACAGATTGTTCTGGGCGCGGTCTGAATATAATGGACAGTGTTACATGGCTCGAGTCGCTCTTGAAGCGGGCGTATTTGTTAGAGCACTGGAGCGATCTGGAGAGCCCACCTTTCTCAAAGATGTCCAGTTTTAAGCTAGAGCATGACGTCGCGTTCAAAGAAACCTGGATGTCTAGAATCATTTCATCAGGCACGGTCAGCTTGGCATCACAGTCTTGGATCAGTGTCGTGTTGACAACGTCAGGTGTGAAAGAAATTTGTCCCGAGAGAGCGTGGAACTCGTCAACGTCGTCTTTCTTGAAACATTCTGTGATGTCTCTTGTTGTCAGGACGAGGAAGTCTTCAAACGTCGTATTGATAGTGAGATATGTCTTCTTCGTCGTGATGGTTGAAAAGATAGTGATCTCACTGAATTCACTGAACGAACTACTCAACGTTGAGGTTAACAGCTGCTGGCTGGATGAAACATTTGGCTGGTTGCTGCTTGGAGATGAACCTACGGATTCTTCAAACATGGTGTCCGTGTTTCCACTCAGCGACTGGCCCAGAGAGACGGTTTCTGTCGGTAAACGGTCGTCATTTGCAGCGTTGCCTTGTGGGTCTGTAGCATCGACTGTTGCTGTTTCTTGGATTGTTGATCCTGTTTCACTATCTGAAGTGGTTGACGAGAACAGATCCATCTTTGCTTTTGACGGCACGGGGTACACAAAGTCGTGTACAGTGGAGGAGTGAAAGCTTTCCGAAACAGAAGAAACCACTTGTTCACGCAAGAAATGGCCAGTATTGTGGGCTGGTGCCATCGGAGTGACGCCAGCTTCCATGTCACCACCGATTATGAAGTGAGCGTCTGCTTTTGTAGCACGTTCAAGGGTGTCATACGTTTTGGAGAAACTGTTGTCCTCGTATTCTTCGGCTGGAGAGGGTTGTTGTTCTTCTTCGTATGTCTGGACCACACTCTCTGTTCCTGTGATGGGTAATTTTACAGCAGTGGTGTAGCCTTCTTCGTAGATCTGAATCACACTCTCGGCTCCTGTGACGAGTAATTTTTCTGTAGTGGTTTGTTCCTCATCAGTCTGAGACAAACTCTCTGTTCCTGCGGTTGTTTGTTCTGTATTAGTCTGAGTCACAGTCTGTGTTTCTTTGACGGGGGATTTTCCTGCAGCGGTGTTTTCTTCTCCATCGATCTGAATCACACTTTCTCTTCGTGTGACGGGGGATCTTCCTGCAGTGACAGCAGAAGCACGTGCAGCTATCGGCGTCTCAGTACTAAACTCATCCGGGATTTGTTCTGACTTCCAAATAGTTTTAGAATACAGAGTAGTACCGGGAAGTGTGTCTGGGGTCGTTTTCTTTAATCCGTTTTTATCTGAGTAGCCAAGCGTTTTTGGTGTAGATGAGCCGTACTCATTCCTACTGGTGTTAATCATCGGTTTCTGTGCGAGTTCTTCGGTGGTGCCTGCATTGCCAGAACTCTCCAATGTCTGCCGAATTTCTGTTTTAAAGTCCTTTGACGTTGTATACGGCCGCGACGTATTTGAAAATGTCTCATTTTCAGCTGTTTGAAAACACTGTCCTGGTAGGAAGAAAAGCAGAGCAATAAGTAGTTGCATGTTTTCGTTATTTCAGTCAAAACACCTTAAAAAATATGCACGAAACTTGTTTAGTAAACAACTCTGACAACTCAAATGAAGCATCCGGCGCTTTAAATAAGGATTAAATCACTTGCTTGTAACGTCAACGATAAACAACGGAAGAACGCTTTGGCAAAAATTCGCTGAGTTTAAATCAGGGTTGCAAGGGATAAAGCTGCATGGCCGCATGCATGGTTGGTTGGTTGGTTGGCTTGTTCTCTGTTTTTAACGTACGATTTAGGTTTGTTTTCTATCTCGCTTTACAGGGTGGTCTCTGTGTTTGAAACGTATTTACCCGCACGCAGGGAAGGAAACACATTGACTGAGGAATCCTATTCTGTGACGGTAGTAACTCAGCTGCGGCAGCCAATCACAACACAAAGTTTTCTCATTTGTATAATGATTATGAATACGCATTCGTTTCCTATTTAATTTCTGCTGTAATCAGAGATATATCTGAGAACAGAGAGAGAGATAACATGAGAAAGATGGGAAGGACGAAACACACACACACACACACACACACACACACACACACGCGCGCGCGCACGCGCGCGCGCACACACACACACACACACACACACACACACACACACACACACACACACGCACACACACACACACACACACACGCACACACACACACACACACGTACGCACGCGCACATGCACGCACTCACAAGCACACACACGCACAAACATACACACACACAAACACACAGACACGCACGCACACACACACACACACACACACACACACACACACACACACACACACACCCCAATTAGGTCAAAACGACAACAGGACTGCGCTATCATGTCTTATTATACCCAAAAGGCCCATGCTATCAAAACTTGTTGACATTTGTCGTTGCACAGAATAAGGCAATAGTGCATAAAAAAAATATAACTGCGTGTCCAAGACATTACGTCTTATGTTTTCCCGAAACGAATGATAAGTAAATAGCGGAAGTCCTTATTATCAAATACCGGTCAATACCATTACCGCTAATGTAATAGGCATTCCCTGTGCAATGCAGATAAACGTTTCGTTTATTTCGGATGTAATGGACATCCTTCAACTAAGACGCAAAATAACAATCAACAGCTGAGTAGGAATAATTATTTGCTGAGTAGTTTTGTGTAACTGACACCAATTTCAAGCTGCGAAATTTAAGGCATTGTCCGTCCTGTGTAAACCCATAGGTTCACCATTATTACACCCCCGGTATAGTTACACCCCCGGTATAGGGGTGTGTATAGGATTCGGTCGATGTGTTTGTTTGTGTGTTTGTGTGTTTGTGTTCGCATATAGATCTCAAGAATGAACGGACCGATCGTGACCAAACTTGGTGAACAGGTTCTATACATTCCTGAGACGGTCCTTACAAAAATTGGGACCAGTCAAACACACGGTTAGGGAGTTATTGGTGGATTAAGATTCTACAAGGACTTATAGAGGGACATATTAATGGTCAAAGGGAAATAACCTTCTCAGTTGGTGGCAGTGAGAATGGTAAGGACGGGGGTGTTTTTCCTACCTCGGAGGAATTTCTTGTTTTGTACTAGGCTTTTATGAAAGATACGACCATCCCTCCATAGGAACACATACCCAAAACCAACAGCTGGTATGCTTCCCGTCGAGAGTGGGAATATTTTGATGGATTGATTTCTAAACGGACACTACTCTTCAGTCAGGATGCTCATTATTTTGTTTGTTTGTTTGCTTAACGCCCAGTCCACCACGAAGGGTGATATGAGGGCGGTGCTGCTTTGACACTTTAAACGTGCGCCACACACAAGACAGAAGTCGCAGCACAGGCTTCATGTCTCACCCAGTCACATTATTCTGACACCGGACCAACCAGTCCTAGCACTAACCCCATAATGCCAGACGCCGGGCACTAGATTGCCAATTTCAAAGTCTTAGGTATGACCCGGCCGGGGTTCGAACCCACGACCTCCCGCTCACTGGTCGGACGCGTTACCACTAGGCCACCGTGTTGCGGTCAGGATGTTCCTATTTGGTATGCGTCCAGGTGGAAGGATGTTCTGATTTCACGGTAAAAGCAAGATCTGAGATGGTGAGCGGAACTATTTCCACGGGAAAGGATGTACCTTTCACTCAACGCAAAAGTCATACCATGCACACGAAGCAACCAAACTGCCAGAAGACAAATTCCGAAAATAACTCTGTCGGGTTTGTATGGGTTTTGAAAGAGTGAATACCCTTGCTTTTCAATCAATCAATCAATGAGTCTTATATCGCGCATATTCCGTGGGTACAGTTCTAGGCGCTCTGCAGTGATGCCGTGTGAGATGAAATTTTATACGGCCAGTAGATTGCAGCCATTTCGGCGCATATTTACCTTTCACGGCCTATTATTCCAAGTCACACGGGTATAGGTAGACAATTATTAACTGTGCCTAAGCAATTTTGCCAGGAAAGACCCTTTTGTCAATCGTGGGATCTTTAACGTGCACACCCAATGTAGTGTACACGGGGGGAGGTTCGGACACCGAAGAGAGTCTGCACACAAAGTTGACTCTGTGAAATAAATTTCCGCCGAACCTGGGATCGAACTCACGCTGACAGCAGCCAACTGAATACAAATCCAGCGCGCTACCAACTGAGCTATATCCCCGCCCCGCTTTTACTTGGACTAACAATTTGCGAGCCAGTCACAAGCGAGGGGTGTGTCAAAGTCAAATTTTATTTCAAGAAACCCCATGGGGGTACGTGAAAAAAAAATACAAAATACAAAAAAATACAAGGACAATAAAGAGAGGAATGCAGGTTGTTCCATCAATACATACACACAAACTCGTTCCGTTGAAAAAATAAAATATAAAATTACTTGTTTTACAATGTGGAAATCAAATCTCCAGTCGGAAACACGTTGACGAGGAGCACGATGTGGATTTATTTGTCCCACTAAAAGCAAGGGTATTCACTTGTCGCAACGAATTCAAACCTGACAGAGTTATGCCCGAACATCGTCTATTGTTGTTATGTCTCCAGGGTGAAGGTTGCTTTTATCAATATAAAAGTCATAATGGATGTACGGCAGTTAGCTCAGCAAACGATTCCCTCTCTGCACACACACCGGCACGGTTGGCCTAGACCCCCCGCGGGTTAGGGGGAGTCCCATATTGGTTGGGACGAGAAAGAATTTACCGGATGCTCCCCAGCATGTCGTAAGAGGCGACTAACGGTTCTGTTTCTCCTTTTACCCTTGTTAAGTGTTTCTTGTATAGAATTAAGTCAATGTTTGTAAAGATTTTAGTCAAGCAGTATGTAAGAAATGTTAAATCCTTTGTACTGGAAACTTGCATTCTCCCAGTAAGGTCATATATTGTACTACGTTGCAAGCCCCTGGAGCAATTTTTTGATTAGTGCTTTTGTGAACAAGAAACAATTAACAAGTGGCTCTATCCCATCTCCCCTATCCCATCTCCCCCCTTTCCCCGTCGCGATATAACCTTGAATGGTTGAAAACGACGTTAAACACCAAATAAAGAAAAAGTTGGCCTAGTGGTAAGGCGTCCGCCCCGTGATCGGGAGGTCGTGGGCAGTTCGAACCCCGGCCGGGTCATACCTAAGACTTTAAAATTGGCGTCCAGATGGCGTTATGGGGTTAGTGCTAGGACTGGTTGGTCCGGTGTCAGAATAATGTGACTGGGTGAGACATGAAGCCTGTGCTGCGACTTCTGTCTTGTGTGTGGCGCACGTTATATGTCAAAGCAGCACCACCCTGATATGGCCCTTCGTGGTCGGCTGGGCGTTAAGCAAACAAACAAACAAACAAACAAACAAACCGCCATGCTGTTGATTGTAGGCATGTCAGTCTCCAAGTGGGTGGATGTCCCGCTCTTATTCCTTGTAGAAAGCCAGGACTGAGGAACACGAACCGACAGTGGGTGCCACCCAAACGGGAAAGAGCAAACCACGTGTTCTGATTCGTTGAAATCACAACACATCTCAGTTTCAACCAATCCAACACTGCGGACGGGTGGCTCCCGTTTGGGTGGCAACTTTGTCGTGCACCTCAGCCCTGGGCAGCTCCCTTAGAGAACGCAGTTGCTTATGATCATTAGAAGGAAGTTGCCTTTAAACCTCGCTGCATGATCAGCTCACGTTGTTTTTGACGCAAACCCAAAGAAATTCAGTAAATGTCAAATGAAAGCATTACATTCAGAAAAGCCCGAAGTTTAATGGATTTTCCGAAGCAAGCAAGTCTTTAAATCGCTTCAAACGTTATGTAATTCGCGATTAGATTTGATCGGAAGAGTAAGGTGGTCATTTTGTCTTAAGAGAGAGAGAGAGAGAGAGAGAGAGAGAGAGAGAGAGAGAGAGAGAGAGAGAGAGAGAAAGAGAGAGAGAGAGAGAGAGAGAGAGAAAGAGAGAGAGACAGAGAGATAGGAGAGAGAAAGAGAGATAGAGAAAGAGAGGGAGAGAGAAAGAGAGGGAGAGAGAAAGAGGGAGAGAGAGAGACAGACATAGAGAGAGAGACAGAGAGAGATAGATAGAGGCACAGAGAGAGACAGAGACACATAGAGAGAGTGTGTGTGTGTGTGTGTGAGAGACAGAGAGAGAGACAGAGACATAGAGAGAGACACAGAGAGAGACACAGAGAGATAAAGACAGAGAGAGACACAGAGAGAGACAGAGACAGAGAGAGAGTGTGTGTGTGAGTGTGTGTGTGTGTGTGTGTGTGAGAGAGTGAGAGAGAGAGAGAGTGAGAGTCACAGAGAGAGACACAGAGAGAGACACAGAGAGAGACAGAGACAGAGAGAGAGTGTGTGTGTGAGTGTGTGTGTGTGTGTGAGAGAGAGAGAAAGAGAGAGAGAGAGAGAGAGAGAGAGAGAGAGAGAGAGAGAGAGAGAGAGAGAGAGAGAGAGAGAGAGAGAGAACTCAGAACTCAGAACTCTCAGAACTCCGAATTTTTATTGTAAACCACACTGTTGTGTTTGTACAAGGGGGGGAGTAGAGTTTCCATTTCAATGTATACTCTCTCAGAAACAAGTAAGAACAAGTGCATATACAGTGCTAAGGGTTGAAACATATCGATCTGAAATCATTTACACACATTCATTTTAGCCTAGCAGTTGCTGTCGATGCCTGAATGCATAAAATGTATACCGGGAGAGTGCCCACAGCCTACTTTTGTTTTGTGTTAGTAGTATCTGCATTGACGAGTTTTCGAGTTGACCAATTTCAAAAACATTTCCCAAGTAAGTTTCTCTTATATCAGAGTATACTGGGCACTTAAAAAGAAAGTGGTACTCGTTTTCGTGAGGGTATCTGCAAAGTGGGCAAACATGGGAACCGTTTGCAGAGTATCTCTGTTTGTTGCACATCAAGGGTGAAACCCCAAGTCTGAGTTTTGTGAACACTTTTTGAATATATGGATTGTCTATTTGGTCAAGGTACTTTTCTCTTCCAAAGTCAGGTTTAAACAATTTGTATGTGTCATACCTCTCACTGTCTTCTAGCTTACTATGCCGGTTCTGGGTAAAGCAGTCTTTTAAGCGTTGTTGAAAAGCCTTGATAAAGTGTTTTTCGTTGCCGACATAGCCGTACGTCCACACAATGTCCAAACCCATTTTCACATAGGAGGTTTCTGACCCTAGCGGACCAATTGTCTGTCCCTCTGTCTGCCATGTTCCTCATCATCACATGGGCCATTTTGATTATACATATCTTGTGTTGGGGAGGCGATTTAGCCGTAACCAGTATTTAACGCATCTGGTAGCAGCGAGAACTGATAGGGGAAATCTACCGAGTTATCCGTATACCATGCAGTTGGGACTTTGGGGGGAAACACCTATTATCCGTTTGCATGCGAACATGTGTACCTTTTCAATGTTAGAGCAATCAAAACAACCCCACATTTCTGAACCGTATCTGTGTATCAAAGAGTGTGAAAAAAAAGTTTAGATCATAACATCCAATATTCCACAGAACTCTAAAAATGTCGATAACACCACGCTTAGCCCGTACAATAGAGTCTTCAAAGCATCGTTGGATGGAAACTTTGGTGGTCAAGGTTAAGCCGAGATATTTATACGAGTTGGTAACGTACATGTTGTCGTGACCAAATGTCCAGGCTTCGTTTTTCCCCAAGTATCCACCGTTGCGAAATACCAACACTTTTGTTTTTTCTTTGTTTACCTTTAAACCTAATCTGTTGGCAACTTCATGCAATATATTTAACTGGTTTTGTAGTCCCACCGGTGTCACTGAGAGCAATGCTATGTCGTCAGCAAACATCATGATAAATAGTTCAATTTCGCCCGGAAGAGACAGAGAGAGACAGAGAGAGAGTGTGTGTGAGTGTGTGTGTGTGTGAGAGAGAGAGAGAGAGAGAGAGAGAGAGAGAGAGAGAGAGAGAGAGAGAGAGAGAGAGAGAGAGAGAGAGAGAGCGAGAGCTCTAGAGAGAGAGAGCGAGAGAGAGAGAGAGAGCGAGAGAGAGAGAGAGAGAGAGACAGAGAGAGAGAGAGACAGAGAGAGAGAGAGGGTGCACCGAGAGAGAGAGAGAGAGAGAGAGAGAGAGAGAGAGAGAGAGAGAGAGAGAGAGAGAGAGAGAGAGAGCAAATCATTAAAGAGAAGATCGCATAGAAAAGACGATATTTAAGCTTCTATCTATGGAAGAGACTAGGATGGTGCTCAAGATGACAAGTACAATGAATAAACTACCTTCCTGTAAATCTGGGCTAGTCCACAAATTCCCCCACGTCCAACGATCATTCCTGAACATTTTACTTGTGATGTCAGTCTTTTCCACTTTCATTTGCAAGGCAGTTGCTATCCGACGTGCTTGGTCAGTTGTAATCATTACGGATGACAATAACACGAAATTGAAAACCATCAACGCAAATGAAACTTTCATCCCAATTTGTTTACAGAGAAAATAAAGTCCGAAAGTTTGTTTGAGCAATTAGCGTGTATGTAATAAAAACTAATGAAACTTTCATGTCTTGTTCGTTATTATGTTACTGCGTCAATGTTTAAATCAATACGCGTTAATATCAAACCACTCTCCTCAATGATCGTAAGCTTTCTTGAGGCAGCAACATCTCATGCACGTTTGGCATATTTGTTTATAAGGCAATTAACTTCATTTATCCGTGTGTTCGGAAAACAAGGCATTACTTAGTGCATCCCGTTCTTCTGGTAACCGACGTAAAATAGGGCAGACTTTTAATTTTTTATTTTCAGTCTACACTTGACAGTGTGTGTGTGTGTGTGTGTGTGTGTGTGTGTGTGTGTGTGTGTGTGTGTGTGTTTTTGTGTGTGTCTGTGTGTGGGGGGTGAGGCCCGGTGGTTGGAGCTTTCAATGAGCGGGGGGGGGGGGGGGGGGGAGGCAGGTGTCCGGGGGACAATTATCGTAGGGGGCAGTTGTCCTAGCGGGGGGCAATTGTCATAGAGAGGCAATTCAGTGTCCTAGGGGGGGGGGGGGGGGGGAGGCAATTTTCTGTAAGCGCGAGGCAAACATGCTGCACAGCAGTGGAGGCATTGCGATCATGGTCGTTGAAGAAAGATTCCTGTCCGGCTACAGGCAGTGTCGAAACCTCTTAAAATAAGGATTAGACTTTGTATCATGGTCTTGCAGACACAGTCTTCGTTTTCAAGTCTTCCCGTCGTTCACTACCGTAATGGTGTTCCGGTCAGTGACTGATGACCGTCTGTGTGCATGTTTTGCAGTCTCCCCTTGTGTTATACCCGTCTTTTCTGTCGACAATAATCTAGTATGCTCATCAGAATTAATTGTTCACTGCCAGCATGGTTACTTTTCTCCACTGAACACAGGCCACGTGCGTGTTTGCCGGCTTCACCTTTTTATTTGAAACACTAGTCTGTCCGTATTGTTCTCAGCTGCCCCCACCCCGCCCCTCTTCTCCACACATAAATTACAACAACATTATGTGCACACACTGACACACACACCTTGACACACATGCATGTGACAGAGTGATTATTTTGTCTTTTGTAATTATTGTATATGTTAAATGTAATGCTATTATCGTAGATTGATCGTTTCAGTGACATACGCACGCCACAAACACACACACACACACACACACACACACACACACACACACACACACACACACACACACACACACACACACTGAGCAGCCAGCTATAGCTGTGAACATTTTTGTGTAAATCATGAATCTTGTGTTGCATACTTTTTTTTAGTTATTTTGAAATGTGAAAATGTTTCTGATACAAGATTTTACCTTGAGCTCAGACTAAATAGGATGTCTATGCCTTGAGTTAGACAAGAATATTTTATTTGAGAGTCAGACCAGATACAGACCAGTTGGGTGGTACATTGGCCTTTATCACATTGACAAGGTATGTTTGTTACAGTTAGGCCTACATGTATGTATTGAGTATAACCTGTTGAATTTAGATCATGGTTATAATTTAGAGCAAT
>NC_090254.1:12420369-12432869 GCF_037325665.1 Littorina saxatilis
CCACTTGGACACACAGCAAAACTCAACAGACCGGCGACTGCTTCTTGAGCACTGTGGACATTTTTTGTTTCTGAATTAATTTCGCAGATTAACAAAAATGCAAGTTACTAAATTCAGCAAAAATACATCTCACTCATGTGGGAATGGTTCACAAAGACACAACAGCCAAGATAATTGGTTTCCGCTTCCTCGGCACAGCGGCAAGTGATCTTTATTTCCTCCTAGAGCCGTTTGATGTGGAACAGGTGGTTTTTTTACTGTTGCAGACGTCATTGTTCGATCCATCTGAATGAATCATACTTATCCCGTAGTATATTGGACATTTAAAACCAGATAGGAAAAGTGAACGAAACATTAAAATGCCACATCTAGCGCCATAGTTTACGACGACAAAGAAAAGAGAAACACATTTGGGAATAGATGAACGGCAGATGAAAAATGACATGCCTGAAACACGACATTCTGCGAGTATAGTACGCACATATCACCCCAACAACAGCTGATAACTTAATGAAAAGTGCGATATCAAACTGCGTTTAAGCTTCGCCCTTCGAGCACAAACAACAACAAAATCTCAATAACACCCCCTATCAAAAAGAAGTACGCACTTACGCATCTATATATGGGTGATGCGAACTGTGACTGTGGAAGGACAATGAGTGCTGTGAACTGTGGTACGTATAGGGGGGGGTGGGGTATGATGTAATGTAATTTGTGATATTGTATGGGGGTTATGATGTAATGTATATATGTATGATGATGTATTCTGTGTCGATTGTGATTGTATGGTGGGGTGGGGTGGGGGGTGGGGGTACGATGTAATTTAATGAACGATGATGTACTTGGTGTTTGATAGTGTATGATTGTTTGTTAGTTGTAGATATAGTACGATGTCTGATGTTGTAATGTTTGTGCGTGTGTTATAATGCAATATGTTATGATGTAATGTATGATGATGTATTCGGTGCATGATAGTGGAGGTATGCTTGTTAGTTGTAGATCTAGTACGATGTTTGAGGTTGTAATGTTTGTGCGGGTGTTATAATGCAATATGTAGCCGTATGAGGGTTCCAGTGTGTGAGTTGTACATGGCCGGGTGCTAGAGTGCTGCATGAATGAGTAAGTGCATGTGGAGCTGTATGACTGGGTGAATTGTGGGTTGCGTACGTCCGAGGGGCACATGTAGCCTGTGTGTCTGAAGTAGTGGGTATGTTGCGTAAGGGTGTGCTGATATTGAACTTCAGTTGTGTTTTGTAAATGTCTATGTATCAGTGTATCATGTCTTGCCACACACATGCCAAATTTCCTTGTATTGATGAGGACAATAAAACTTCTTGTATCTTGTATCTTGTATTTCATATGAACATACTCGTATGCGACTGCTGGAAGCCCTCCTCCCTTACCCCAACCCCATTCGCCGCTTGATTAAAAGTGATAAAACGTCCACAGCTTCTAAGAAGTAATCCCCTTCGATATGGAAATGGCTCGAAGAGGTGCCAGACAATCTAAATTAATGCAGTGACAGTTTATTAAAGCGTTTAAGGTAAGGCTATAATGATGGACAGGAGAAATGCAGGGGGTTGTCTGTATTGGAAGGGGGCGCGGGTGACGGGGCGGGGGGGAGGGGCTGGCAGGGAGGACGGGGGAGTTCAATAAGCAGGGAGACACACAGAGAGAAACAAACAAAATAACAATCCGTAAATTTGTGAAGATGAAGAAACCGGCAGATCTTTGACCCACTTAAAAAAACAAAAAACAATTAACAATACAAAAATAGAATAGATACACATATGCCGACTAGCAACTGGCTAAATGCTGCATTTAGCCTGATTGAAACTATCAATCTGTGCTCCTATTGTTTACACAGCCTGATTGCAAGCTTAATCGACAGCGGGGGCCTTGAATATTATCAGGGAATAAGTGAGACAAGGAGAAGAGTCAGCAGTCATGTTATCGGCTCAGCGCGGGCAAGTTATCATCACTGCTATTTTCTGTCCACCGGTGAAACACGACATTTTTACTCCACGAAAAATGTACTCCTGAGTAAAAATTTCGTACGAAATTCTTACTCCGAGTACACCTTTCGTACGAGAAAAGAACTCCCCAAGGCACGACAAAATTACTCCCTCCACGAAATTGTTACTCCCCGGTTTTTTTTACTTCCAGTACAAATCTCGTACGCGAAATTGGGATAAGGGCCAAGGGATAATGCCAATAATTATGGGATCTCGCGCAAACGAATGTCGCAATACCCCTCACTTCACCCATTTCACACCAGGACTAACAGGGGACAAGGGAGTAAAAGTTTCGTACACCTGGCGTGGGCAATTACATTGCTCGTGTTATAGTGGAGTGATTTCTTCGTTTTTTATTCGTCAGGGGAGTAACATTTTTGTACGAAATGTTTACTCGGAACACACCTGTTGTGGGGAGTTATTTTCTCGTGTTATGGGGGAGTACCTTTTTCGTAAAGGGAGTAACATTTTCGTACAAAATGTTTACTCCGGAGTAAAAATCTCGTGGGAGTAATTTTCTCGTGTTACACCGGCAACTGAGCCAATACAGCAAAACAACTACCTTGTACAACCTAAAACACACACACACACATACAAGACTAAGGTCCTAAAAATGAAAAGGAGTCTTAAAATGGAGGTAAATTTACAGAGTTTATGAACAAAAAGTCTGAAGAAAGTAAGGTCTTGAAAGGGTGAGGGGGTGTCTTAAAAGGGAGGCTGCACTGTAGCATTAGCCGTGCGGTCTGCCTGCCTATAGTCAAGGTCGGGCTGCTTATAGTGTCACGTCTGTGCTAATAAGGAAGGGGACCTCAACGCAGAGTGATTATTGGAAGAGCAGATATTCGGGGTTTAATTTACAAGTTATTATCTCTTTGGGACTGATCTAACAGTTACAATGGATGTGTGTTTGTTTATGTGTGTGTGTGTATGTGTGTGTGTGTGTGTGCCACAGTATGTGTGTGCCACAGTATGTGTGTGTGTGTGTGTTTGAGATAATAAAAGTGAACAGGCGGTAACCAACAACAACAACGGACATGATCATACAGACAGGCTGCTTCTATATATACACGTATACGACTAGTGTCTGTGTGTCTGTTCGCGATGCACGGCCAAAGTTCTCGGTCGATCTTTTTCAAATTTGGTGGGCATATTCAGGTAGACCCGGGACAGGACACAACCTGGTCGATATTTCAACACGTGCTCTCAGCGCGCAGCGCTGAACCGATTTTGGTTCCACCTCAGCTATTTTGGTTCCACCTCATCTACCCGGGCCCCCATACCGACACACCAAAGCCAAAGTTCTCGGTGGATCTTTTTCAAATTTGGACACCGTATTCAGCTACACCCCGGACACTTCTTCTTCTTCTTCTTCTTCTTGGCGTTCGCAGAGGTTACACAATCAGTCCAGCACTGGTGATAAATGTTGTCGTTTTCTCCAACTCCTGTCGACTGCCGTATAGTTTGGTCTGCAAGGGAGTTGGTGACGGCCACACTTCTTTTCGTTCCTCATCTAGTAAGGGACATCGCTGTAAGATGTGTTCCGCTGTTTGGTCCTCTTGACCGCAGGCACAGGTTGGTGATGGCGCCAGCTTGAACTTTCGGTTCATGTGAGCATTGAGCCTGTTGTGGCCAGTACGCAGCCTGATGAGGTTGACTTGCTGCTCTCTGGACATTGTGTGGTAGTCATCTCTGTTTGTCCTTGGCCTCATCAATGCCTTGATGATTGTCTTCTGCTCACTAAAGCTGACACTGTTTTCAGGTTGGTCTTCCACGGCTCCTTCTTTTGCCAGCTCATCTGCCCTTTCATTTCCTGGTATCCCACAGTGTGCTGGTATCCACTGGAGGACAACTCTTCTGGTTTGTCTGACCATCTGTAATGCTTTGGCCAGCTGTGGGAGTTTGTCGTTCTCTAGGGCCTGAAGGACTGAAAGGGCGTCCGAGAGGAAGACAACTTGGTAGCAAGGGTCTGCGGAGTCCTGAACGAAGGAGGCGGCCTGCATGAGAGCTTCTGCTTCTGCTTTATAGTTTGTGCAGTGTTTGCCAGTGGCAACGCTGGATGTAGCTGTATGTCCCCCAGGGAACTGGATGAGAATGCCTGCACCTCCATTGAGCACGGCGTTAGTTGCTGATCCATCGGTGTATACATGGATCCACGCCTCTTTTGGGTACTGTTCGTCGATCAGGGCTAAGGTGAGTGCCTGTCGAGCTGTGTCATTCTGATCTTCTCCTGAGGTAACATGTGGAACACTGGTGCAGATCTGGATGCCTGGTTTCTCTGTTGCCTTGGGGGTTTCCTCTTCTTCTTGAGTCAGAGGTAGAGTGTTCTGTGGAAGGACTTCCCTGTACTGTCGAGAAAGTCTCTTGCTCTCGTGTACAAAACTGCTCCGTTTAAGCCGGTTCTTGGTGAGGTTGCTCAGTCTGTGCTTCATGGGGTGGTCGGGTAGGCACTTGAGCTTCTCGGCCTGTACCATAGTCTTGGCTTCTCTTCTCTGACAGAGGGGTTGGATGGTGGTAAGCTTCTCCATTTCCTTGATGGGCGTGGATTTCATTGCATCGGTGATGAGTCGGAGGGCCTGGTTTTGCACACGGTCAAGGGTCTGCAGGTTTGTCTTGGCTGAGGTTGACCACGCTGTGGAGCCGTACTCGAGGTGGGGTCTGATTGTTCCCTGGTATACTGTCTTCAGTATCTTCTCGTTCGCTCCCCAGGTGGTACCTGCCAGCTTCCTGAGTATGGCTAGCTTGCGCCGGGCCTTCGTCTCTGCCTGTGCAATGTGTGGTTTCCAGGTCTGCCGTCTATCAAAGGTGACACCAAGGTACGTTGCTTCTTCATCCTCTCTCAGAGGAGTTCCACCAAGCCTAATGGTTCCGGCTTTCTGCTTTGGCGACAGTGTGAATAGGGTGGTGGAGGATTTCTCCTTGTTGATGGAGACGCACCAATCTTCTGCCCATGCGTTCAGCCTATCTGCCGCTTGCTGCATTCTGTAGGTGGCAGTACTTGCGTGCTCCTCCTTGCACCAGATCACAAGGTCGTCTGCGTAGAGAGCAGCTTTGATCCCCTTGGGCATCTCAGACACCCCGGACACAATATCATCGATGAGATATTTCAACACGTGCTCTCAGCGCGCAGCGCTGAACCGATTTTGGTTTTTGTGTTCATTTCACCATTATAAGTAACTCTTCCTTATCTTCTCTAGGTTTTCAGCGTTTACCTCCCTTCCTTCGTATGGTGCACTATATGAGTGGGGCGTCTTCGGATATTCCCGGCGTTCTGTTACTATTTTTAGAAGGTCACCGCAGTGTCCAGAACGTAAATTGGACCCGTAAATTATCCTCACTGTAAAAGTGCAAAGGTCGAATCAATTTATAGCCACACGAAAAATACACTGTCATCTATCTCTCTATAGATACGGCTTCTCTGTGTTTGTGTGTGTGTGTGTGTGTGTGTGTGTGTGTCTCTCTTTGTGAGCAACACCTGGGGATTGTTCAGTTCTGTTTGTGATGTGGTCTGGCGGCTTTTGTGTATTTGTATGTACTGGCCTTCCTTTGAAAAGCCATAACAGTTCAAAAGGGCTTACAGATAAGCTATAAATTGCTCAATCCTATTTGAGTGGAGTTCGCCTCCAAAGGTGATTAACACGGTCACATTCGTCGACAAGGATGGGACTCGATATGGTCAGGAATGGCATTATGGCCACTGAATCATTTTCGTGCTGTTCCCATTCCACGAATCTGGGAGGGACCTAAGCTTGGCGGGTCCATTGTTCGGACCCGGCGAAGCCGGCGTACGGCTCTAAGTACTTCTTCCCGGCGAAGCCGGCTACCCGGCGAAGCGGGTATTCATTCTAGTCTGTTATATATATACGACTAGTGTCTGTGTGTCTGTTCGCG
This sequence comes from Littorina saxatilis, assembly GCF_037325665.1. Classification (NCBI taxonomy): domain Eukaryota; kingdom Metazoa; phylum Mollusca; class Gastropoda; order Littorinimorpha; family Littorinidae; genus Littorina; species Littorina saxatilis. Next base: position 12,426,273 of record NC_090254.1, read on the forward strand.
ATACACGGCCAAAGTTCTTGGTCGATCTTTTTCAAATTTGGAGACCGTATTCAGCTACACCCCGGACACAACCTCATCGATGAGATATTTCAACACGTGCTCTCAGCGCTGAACCGATTTTGGTTTTTCTGTAGATCCACTATATCCATTCCCAGTAACTCTTCCTTATCTTCTCCAGTGTTTTGTTTTGCGCGTTTATCTCCCTTCCTTCGTGTGGCGTCAATCCATATTCCCGTTACTACGTTACTATTTTTAGAAGGTCACTGCACGTTACTATTTTTAGATCTCCCTTCCTTCGTGTGGCGTCAATCCATATTCCCGTTACTACGTTACTATTTGAAGAAGGTCACTGCTCGTTACTATTTTTAGATCTCCCTTCCTTCGTGCGCCGGCAAAGCCGGCGTACACCCGGCAAAGGCGCAGCCTGGTATTCGGCTCTACTTCTTCCCGGCGAAGCCGGTACCCGGCGAAGCGGGTAATCATCTAGTAATGGATAAACAAACACTGTGCTATAGACAGACAGACAGACAGACAGACAGACCGAGAAAGTCAGATAAACAGACTGACAGACGACAGATAGAAAAGTATAAGATGAAAACAGACCGAGACAGACAGACATATATGTATAATAGAGATAGATAGATGTGAATACAGGTGTAAACTCAATGCCTCAGTGTTGAGCCAAGCATCAAAAGAAATTCCTTACCCTAATGTGTCTGTAAAAAGGCATTCAAAATGCCAACTGTGTGCTGACACTAGCTCACGTTCTGGATTCATGCCAAACACTTCCATTGATAATGCAGCATTGCTGTAGAGTCAGCTCAGACTACTTTCCATTTCCTTATTTGGAATCAAACCAATGGATTTTCTACCTAAAGTACAACAAAGATGGGTATTGCCATTAACTTGATTAAACAGGACAGGTATTGCACTTTGGGATCTCATTTCTTCCACTGAAAAACAAGAAGAGCAAACGCTCGATCGAGTCACTTTCGCAGTTCTGAATATTATATGAGGCATCAGATGGACAGGAAGAAATTGCTATTCACAACACAATGAGTCACGTTCACATAAAATTTGAGCCCGGTCACTTTTATAGTTTCCGAGAAAAGCCCAACGTTAAGTTGTGTGTTGCCGAACAGAAAAGGCTAGTTATCTCCCTTGTTTTTCTGATAACGTTCGTAAAAGGCTACAGATGTAAATACTTTGATGTAAAGAATAATCCTACAAAGTTTCAATCACATCCGATGAACTTTGTCAAAGATATAAAATGTCTAATTTTTCCTTTGACGCTGACCTGTGACCTTGAAAAAGGTCAAAGGTCAACGAAACCATCGTTAAAGTGTAGAGGTCATTGGAGGTCACGACTAAACAAAATATGAGCCCGATCGCTTTGATAGTTTCCGAGAAAAGTCCAACGTTAAGGTGGTGTCTACGGCCGGCCGGCCAGACGGCCGGCCGGCCGGCCGGCCGGACAGACGGCCGGCCGGCCGGCCGGACAGACTAACACTGACCGATTACATAGAGTCACTTTTTCTCAAGTGACTCAAAAACCAACCTCATTCACACTTTGGGACCTCACTTTTTTCACGTGAAAAAATAAATCATTTACATAACATACTTGTTTGCTGTCACTTTAGTATTTACTCTGTATCATTTCAATAAGACATGAACTTTGCAATTGGCCATGTTGGGTTTGATGCGTGCATGCCTGGTTTTCTCCTGTAGATGGGTGTCGGCACAGAAGGTCTGCCCGCTGTCCTCAGCCAACATGCTCCGTCTTCATGGCAGCTCAAATTTTGTATCGAGGTTCTCTCCTCTAGATCCGCCGTGTTTCGCCTAGGGGCTTGCGCTGCCTAGTTGATAGGGTCACCTCGTAGAGGATGTGGCCATAGACCACGCACGGTCGGTCTTGGGATAGGGAAACGTTATGCTAGTCCGGAGGGATTACGCCACAATGGCCACCTCGCGAAGACCCAGGGTCCTAGACTAGGGAGGTCCAAGGGGGAGCACCGGGAGGGCTACCCCTCTACCCGCACCTCCAACACAATCCCTTCCCCTGGTAGCTTCATCCCCAAGGAGGAAACAAAGCTACCTGCAACACCCAACTTTGCAATTAAATTGGGAATACATACGAGTAATTTTACAAAGTGACAGTTACCTGAAAAAAATCAGTGCACTTTGTTCAGATTTTCAGAGGATGTTTATAACATAGATCTGTAACCAGAATCTACACCATAAACTCTGAAACTGACACACTATCAAGTACATGTATTGAAACTAACATAATTATCTAATATTCTTGTGAATGAGACTGAAAAGTAGAAGAACTCATGGTCTAGAAATAACACGTGATTAAATGCACATGTAGGAGTTCCCCTCCTTTGAAAAACATCAATCATAAATGCTGGAAAACTAAAAACATGCAAACACCCGAGTGGTGCAAGTCTTGTTCTACTAGCTTTCCACTGTGAGAAAGCGACAGTAATTTTCCAGCAATGATAAGAATAAAAAGAAAAAAATGAATGTTGATTGCTTGCTTCACTCGAGTTGTTTTGCATTCAACAGAAAATGACTGATAGATGAATGGATGTATGGATGGATGGATGGATGGACCTATTGATTTGTTTAGCTTGTAACCTGTCATGACGCAGGCTGGTCTGGTGTTGATCAACTGAACTGCTCCTCAAGCAATTACCTTACAATTTTCATCACCATGCATGCATACTCTCTAGTTCGATCGCTCTCTCTCTCTCTCTCTGACTCTCTCTCTCTCTCTCTCTCTCTCTCTCTCTCTCTCAAAACACACAAGTATGTATACCACACACTCAAGTATAAATACAGTTATAATCCTCCCAACTGGTAGTTTTGTGCAATGCAGCAAAATCGGTTGATCATATACACACAAAAACAGTTAAACACATTTTTGTTAAAAAAATAAATAACCCTCAAATCTAAGACTCCCTCCCTCTTCAAGATTTTCTGTTCATAACCTCTGTAAATTTACATCCAGTTTAAGACTCCCTGGCCCTCCTTTTTAAGACCTGGTTTTCTCAGATTTTTGGAGGCCTTAACAGTGTTGTACGTGCCACTGTAGAAGCAGGCTGTTCAATCAATCAATCAATCAATATGAGGCTTATATCGCGCGTATTCCGTGGGTACAGTTCTAAGCGCAGGGATTTTTTTCTTTTTTGTTCTTTTTTATGCAATTTATATCGCGCACATATTCAAGGCACATGTTCTAGCCCAAATGGATAGATATGTGAAGTCTTACATGGTGGTACATTTACTCAAGAGGGCATCTTTAAGTCTCATATCTGTATTAGATTTCTACATGTATGTATACATGTACCACTGAGCTAGTATAAGCTTCACAAGCCTACACTGGTGGGCAATGAGTGCATGCATGTGTACAGAAATCCCTATCATCAACATTACTTCATTCTGAGGTCAAGGATTATGCCATAAACCCCTATGAATCAGCTGTTTTCAGGATAAAACGAAATAAGGCTTTGATCAACAGGAGCAAAATAATGTGTGTCAAATAGGACAAATAATAAAGGAGAAATAAGCGCAAATGAAGAGACTCAACCTCAACACACTAATTCCCCCTACTGCTTCTTTTCTTTCAGTCTCTGCTCACTCCTATATTCTTACCAGGAAGAAGTTCCAAGCAGGAGTATGGATGTGGGTGGGAGGGTCAGAATGTGCAAAGTGACTATGAATTTGATGGCGCTAGTATTTTTTCAAACCGGTACGCAAACTTTTATAGTGCAAACAGTCCAGAAAAAAATGGTAGGCTGGTCATAATTGGAACCAGTAAGAGTCCAACTCAGAGTACTGTTTGTTTTTGTTTTACCGGCAAAAAAAACCCGGTAGTTCTAAAAATCAACCAGTAGGTCATATATATACCAGCAGCCAATTTTGTTCCGGTATTTTCTCGTTTCAACCAGTAATTGTCGGTTAACGCCAATACTGACGTGTAAATGAAAGTAAAATTGAGACATTCAGTTGTTACTTAGCTATGCAAGCCTCCATGAACATGGGATTAACATGCTCTTTTCACCTCAGTTCATAAGACAACATCTGTGGTGTGTCTGAAAATGTTAGCATTTACTTAGTGCAGAGTGGGAGAGTGCACATAACATTATATACGTTGCAAATTATGTGGCCAATTATGTAAGCATGTTTGGAACAAAACTTCGTCCAAGATCAGACTGTTAGGCAGATAGTCAGGTGCAAAGATTTGACAAATACGAAGAGAAAGAGAAAGAGAAAGAAAGATAGCGAGCGAGAGAGAGAGTCACATGGCTACAATCTTTTCTCAAGCCCACCCTCCCTCCCCTCTTCAATTCCACCCCTCCCAACACACCTCACAAGCTTCATCTCACAGCGCAGATATATCCGTACAAACATAGGCACATGATCGACATCTCGCTAGTTTCTACAATCGCAATAACAAAGATCACTGAGTGGTTTTTTTCTTCAGTTGCACTTGCAGTGCATTTCACAGAACGGTTCGTAAAAATAAGCACCCACTGACCTTGTGGAGCCAGAATGTCGTCCAGAAGAAGGTGACTCGTCTCCCAGCAATGGATCGCTCTCAAAATCCCCCGTGTGATCCCACAGTAGTTCGGCATCTCTCTGACTTCGCGTTTCGCTGGTGTTGTCGCCTGCTGTCTCCATTTTGAACAAAGTGGGTTACATGATAAGGATTCAGGGGAAACAATGCTGAAAGATTTAGGGTGCACAACTTGCTCACAGTTACCTCCCTTCCTATAGTAAAAGTAGGCGAGGCAGAACTCGAGTTTGCTCCACTTTTACGTTGTGTCTGTCCGTATGTCTATCTGTCTGTCAGTATGTCTGTCTGTCTGTCTCAGTGTCTCTGAAGTTGTGTATGTGTGCACATGTCTATTTGTGTTTATTTCGGTGAGTTTGTCTGGTTAGATGCCACAAGCAAGCACTTGTTGTTTTAGATTTTTTGTGTATGTGTTTTTTGTTTTTTTGACCACATAATAGAATTACTGGGAAAATATTTTCCTCCGAAAGCGGCGTATGGCTGCCTAAATGGCGGGGTAAAAACGGCCATACACGTAAAAGCCGTGGGAGTTTCAGCCCATGAACGAACAAACAAACAAACTGGGAAAATATGCAGAGAGTTGACATTCTGATAAGCATCGCTCCACGGCTATTGCCAGTTGTCTCTCTGACAGGACGCTACAGTCCCACGCGAATATATCAAAATAAGAATACAGAGTTATCTCCCATATGTTTTTCGCGAGCACCGATCTAAATTTGAGATCAGTGTTCGCGAGACGAAAATAATTGCAGATTGGCCGACTTCGACAGTGATCTCCGTTCTGTTCTTCACAGTTATGATAAAGACATCGTTCTAAGGTCAAAACAAGTCGAAATTTTGGGACTGCTGCCGGAAGGAGACCGTAATATATGGTTTCATCACTGTCAACTGGTTACAGAAAAAATAGTCTGCTCCAGTGAGCGCTGAAACCAAACTGTGATTATCACGTGACACTGACTTTTGACATATTTAGAGTTGTTTGCACAGTAAATACAGCCGTGAAAAATAGCTCGCTTGAAACTGTCTTACATATCAATTCCTTTGTAATTTAAAAATTACAAAACACCATGAAAAATCATTATCGACGATCGCGAATCTGCTTATATCAATAATACATTACAAAAAGCTCTAAATATGTTAAAAAAATAAAAATAAAAAAAATTTAAAAAAATCGGTTTGGCATCCTGTCAGGGAGAGAATGAGCCCAACTCATTTTGACCTGAGTTCAGGATGGAGAGTTGAGTGATCGCTCCGCATCAGTGTAGTCCATCAATCAATCCATAGCCGTTGAGCGCAGAAACCAGGAATTTGTTTCTGCTTCTGCGTTCTACAGTGATTGATTAATTAATTGATTGATTGATTGATTGGTTGATTGATTGATTCATGCATTCATTTATTGATTCATTCATTCATTGGTTGATTGGTTGATTGATTGATTGATTTCCTCTCTTGGAATTCAAAGTTTGTTTGTTTGTTTGTTTGTTCGTTCATAGGCTGAAACTCCCACGGCTTTTACGTGTATGACCGTTTTTACCCCGCCATTTAGGCAGCCATACGCCGCTTTCGGAGGAAGCATGCTGGGTATTTTCGTGTTTCTATAACCCACCGAACTCTGACATGGATTACAGGATCTTTTTCGTGCGCACTTGGTCTTGTGCTTGCGTGTACACACGGGGGTGTTCGGACACCGAGGAGAGTCTGCACACAAAGTTGACTCTGAGAAATAAATCTCTCGCCGAACGTGGGGACGAACTCACGCTGACAGCGGCCAACTGTATACAAATCCAGCGCGCTACCGACTGAGCTACATCCCCGCCCGGAATTCAAAGTAAAGACAGCCGGAATCATTTATTTGTTTGACCTGTCATGACATCAGTCTCTCAGGTGTCGACGCCGGAACTGAGCTTGATCATAGATGTGACCCTCCACCACGAAATGAGTCGCATGTCACCTCGCGCGGTTCTGCCCTAGGCTTAATATAAGTCCGGGGAATGTCTGGTAACAGTGTGAGGGTCACC
>NC_090254.1:12450369-12452869 GCF_037325665.1 Littorina saxatilis
CACTTCATTGTCGTTCGAACAGTGTACCTTTAACAACCTGCAAAATTAATATACTAAGTTGATTATTAAGGCTATCCACTTGGTCCGTTTTTCGTTGACAAACTGGGAGGACCATATACCAGCCGGCTATAGTCACTCAGGTACACAAGCAAACAAGCGAGAAATAGCTAAGGCAAGACTCCGATTGTTTGTTCCTCGTTAAGAAGGGGGAGGGTCAGTGTGGGGTGGGGTGGGGTGGGGTGGGGAGGGTGTGAAGGGTGTAAAAGGAAACTTTTGCCCGCTAAGCTTTTGTTGGCAACGCTTTAAAATAATGAATGTGTGGTGTTGCTTGTCAAAGCCGTCAACGCGGGGACGAGGGGCTGGGAAGTGAGGGGAGAGGGGGGAGGGAGAGGGAGGAGAGGGGGGAGAGGGGGGGAGAGGGTGGAGGCGGGGTTGAGGATGCGAGGGGTGGGGGGATGTGACCAAAGAACCGTTGAGCACCAATCTTCTGCGCTACCCCCTACCCCCACACACCCAAGCCCCACCTTGCCCCCAACTGACTGAATGACCACCGCTACTGTTCTATTCACGGGGGCCGGGAGTGTGTAGGGTGAGAAGGAAGGGGGAGGGGGGAGTATACAGAGTGAGGACAAGGGAATCGTTGAATGTCTTTTGTTGGAGTCTTTCTCCCCCTCCCCCTCCCCCACCCAAACACATTTCTCTTGAGTCCGCATCACGACGGGGGATGGGGGGGGGGGGGGGGGAAGAGGGCAAGTAAACTTCTTTTTTTTTAAACCTACAACAACACAATACACGTCCGTTGCAGCTTTCTTCTTCTTCTGCGTTCGTGAGCTGAAACTCCCGCGTACACTCGTGTTTTTGCACGAGTGGAATTTTACGTGTATGACCGTTTTTACCCCGCCATTTAGGCAGCCATACGCCACTTTCGGAGGAAGCAGCGATCACCACCCGACCCTTACTCTCCCCCGCCCCCTTCCCCACTCACAAGCCATGCTCAGTGTCTAAGGACTGCTGACTGCAAAGTTTGACCAACCGCGCCTGAACTTCTTCCAGTGTGAAGAAAAGGGCGTGAGGGGGGTGCACGGTCAGGGATGAGTTTCTGTTTGCGGTCTCTGGTCAAGTTAGACAGTGACAGCGGTCCAGGTATTTGGTGCTAGTCTTCGGATCCTGAGTGTTCTGTTCTCCAGACTTGTCCAGGTATTTGGTGCAAGTCTTCGGATCCTGAGTGTTCTGTTCTCCAGACTTGTGCAAGGTATTTGGTGCAAGTCTTCGGATCCTGAGTGTTCTGTTCTCCAGACTTGTGCAAGGTATTTGGTGCAAGTCGTCGGATCCTGAGTGTTCTGTTCTCCAGACTTGTGCAAGGTATTTGTCTTTTCTATCTACGTTACGGCGGTTTAATTGTGTGTGTGTGTGTGTGTGTGTGTGTGTGTGTGTGTGTGTGTGTGTGTGTGTGTGTGTGTGTGTGTGTGTGTGTGTGTGTGTGTGTGTGTGTGTGTGTGTAGGTGTTACTTCTGTATAGGTGTTACTTCTGTATATGTGTTATATCTGTGTGTGTGTGAGTCTGTGTCTGTGTGTGTGTCTGTGTGTGTGTGTGTGTGTATAGGTGTTACTTCAGTATAGGTGTTACTTCTGTATAGGTGTTATATATCTGTGTGTGTGTGTGTGTGTTTGTGTGTGTGTGTGTGTGTGTGCGTGCGTGTGTGTGTGTGTGTGTGTGTGTGTGTGTGTGTGTTTAGGAGGTTTGTCAGCATAAAGAAGCATTACCCATGTATACATACAAAAGCAACCACACGTACGGTATTAACGCTGCAGAAACACTGCGCAGTAACACTGCTTGTGCTGAACTTACCCGGAACTATTTACGAAGTCTTTGATGGCCATGATTGTGCTGTGTTATGTACATTACGAATCCTGGTTTGTTTTGACCTACACTCCACTGTACATCCAGCGCTTCAGTCGAGAAGAGCAAAGTACTACTCCAAATGGGGGCTTTTAATGGGGTACATCAAAACACACCGAATCTGCCTGGAATGAAATGTGTTCGTGTTCAGAAGACTGGGTGGCCGAGTGGTAACGCACTTGCGCTCAGAAGCGAGAGGTTGCGAGTTCGACCCTGGGTCAGGGCGTTAGCAATTTTCTCCCCCTTTCCTAACCTAGGTGGTGGGTTCAAGTGCTAGTCTTTTGGATGAGACGAAAAACCGAGGTCCCTTCGTGTACACTACATTGGGGTGTGCACGTTAAAGATCCCACGATTGACAAAAGGGTCTTTCCTGGCAAAATTGTATAGGCATAGATAAAAAAAAAATGTCCACCAAAATACACGTGTGACTTGGAATAATAGGCCGTGAAAAGTAGGATATGCGCCGAAATGGCTGCGATCTGCTGGTCGATGTGAGTGCGTGATGTATTGTGTACAAAAAAATTCCATCTCACACGGCATAAATAGATCCCTGCGCCTTGAGTCCGAGTCTGGAGATAAGACTTCATATAATAATAATAA
>NC_090254.1:12457869-12465369 GCF_037325665.1 Littorina saxatilis
TGTTCTTTCATTTTGGTCTGTTGTGTGAAGGCTTGCTACCCCGGCTTTGACCGACTCTCTGAGATAGTAAACATTATTCAAATACATTCAAATAAAAATGTCACTTTTCATCTTTTGTGTGAAGGGTACCCCAGGCTGATTTCCTGCACCATGGATGTAGAGGAGGCCAGACAGTCTGCTTCTCATTCCAGCTGTGTTGCGTTTTTTTCTGCTCATGAAGTGTATCGCCACATTGCCAAAGCCATTGGCCAAGAGAAGTCACCCTGTCTGCCCATTTTGCATAGCCTTACAGGCTGTGACACTATGTCGTTCTTCAATGGTATTGGGGAAACAGAAGGCTTGGGAAGTATGGCAAGCATTTGAAGACGTCACTCAAACTTTCTTCAGGTTGTCTGCTCCTCTTTGTAAGCTGAGTACCACTGACAGGGCAGCACAAGAGCTTTTTGGTGTACATTTGTAGGACAAAACCAGCAACGTACTGGGTGTAAACAGTGCTAGACGGTACCTCTTCAGTAAAAAGAGCTGCCAAATTGACCATAATCCCCTTACAAGTGAGGTGCTGCTGCAGGACATGAGATTGAGAAGAGCCATCTACCTATTAGACTTCCCAACTCTGTGGGCTGGCAGTTCAAGGCTGGAAAGTGGGAGTCATTCTGGACGAGCTTTCAAGAGGTATCCAGCGTGTGCCGAGAACTCATGAGGTGTGCCTGCAAGAAGAGCTGTACAACAAAACGCTGCAAATGCTGCTAAGAAGGACTGCAGAGCACAGCTCTCTGCAAATGTGCTTGCATGCCTGTAAAAACTGTCAGCATCTAAACTGTGCAAAAATATTATTGCACCCATTTTCATACCCCAACTCAAACATTTATTCCTGTGTCATTTTATTCAAACTGTCTATGCCATTAAAGGCTCGCATCTTCGCTATCTGGCACATTTTTTTTTTACATCATCATTTACGCCGTCAAAATAAGGATACCCTTGACGTGACAAAGAGATGTGACAAAAACTTCGGGTACCTTTTAAAAAGCCGACGACAATTCCTGAGGCACAACTGGGTCACTGTTGTATACGAAGAGAAAGTCAACTTGATTATCCATCCAGAACAGGTTGTTTTATTTCGCCATCTTGCATATTTCTAGTGTTGTGCCATTGTACCTACTGATGTATGTGTCGATCTCACGGATGAGATGTTTATGTGTCAAATTTGAGGGATACCCAAGTCAACTAAAATCCATGTATTTTAGCAATGACCAAGTGGGTTGCGTTGAAACTTTCAGGAATGTGTGTCTACACACGAGGCGTAGTTCAACCGTTTGAGTACACTTTCAAATCTTCACGAAATAATATTTTAAAAACTGCCACAGGTTTGTTGACTTACATTCCACATATTTTTGACTTCGCATGTATATATGACAGATGGTTGTTTCAAGTACTGCCAAAGTTTCTTTTGAGTATAGACACTTGCCGGAATGTGCTAGTTGTGTAAACACATGAGAACAAACAACGTTTTCGAAATACAGCGATTATGAATTTTAGTCGACTTTTGAGTTGATACATTACATTTTTATCAGTTTTATTTTGGGGGTACCCTTATGTGGGCGGCGGTCAAATAACCCATGTAAAGGCCACCTTTTATCTTAAAAGTGTTCCAGTTAGCCAAGTTGAGTGCCCTAAATAGCATACATTGAATACAACAGCACAGGAATGAATGTTTTCGTTTTGGTATGAAAATTGGTGCAATATATTTATTTTTGCACAGTTTAGGTAATCCTCAAATTCTTCAACCCTGCCACCCACACCGTCCAATCATTCTCTGCACCAACAATACATGTATTGTTTTGTTTAAAAATGTTTTTGTGTTAGTTTCTATTGCAAGAGAATGTCTTGTAGCATCAAAAATGCCTAAATACCCTTTTATTGGCGGCCATTTTGAAAATTGTTAAAAAACTACTGATTTCTTAATTTTTTCACGGTGGCTCTGTATCAGGTTTTGTTAAGCAAAAGCAAATGTCCATTTACGCCAAATTTGCTGTTAATCACATGAAGTGAAATATGCCTAACATACCCAACCGTTTACACTGGCGGCCATTTTGAAAAATTGTTTAAAAACTACCTATTTTTTAAATTTTTCGCAGTGGCTCTGTATCAGGTTTTGTTAAGCACATAAAACTCTTCATATTTGCTAAATTTGGTGTTTGTTGCACGATTTGAATGATTTTGCAACATAGGAGCCCCACTAACTGTAAACTTCACAGCGGCCTTATCGGCTTCCTCGAGTGACGTCACAACAAGGCTAACGCTGCGGCGTCTTTCTTGTGCTGACAGAGTTGTCGGTCGCGGATTTTGAGTCGTTTCGGCCTGCCAACTGCTTCGTTTTTTTGCGGATTGTGAGAACTAGCAGAAAGTTTCACGCATTTTAATGGTTTCAAACTAATGATGAAAGTGTCTTCTTCTGGACCAAATCAACAGTCTTTAGTTGAATCAACTCGGAAAACTCTTAAACGCGTTTTTGCACGCGACTCCGCGCATTTTTGAGACCAGGCAACCCGACAGCTGCCCTTTAAGGGCGCATTAAAACACTAGCTCCGGGTAGGATCCCGGCAAATCCTCCCCCCTGTGCTCTCAGGGTAGGACTGACGTACGGGCCACGAGCTAAGGGTGAGGTAACCCTGACAGAAAACCCAGAATGCTGAAGACGGAGGACCCGGGCCGCACGGCGCATTCTAACAAACCACGGGTACACGCGCTTACGCAAATGATAAGCTGCGAACGCCAAGAAGAAGATTATTATTATTTAAGTTATTGAGACATCCCAGTGCACTAAGGGATTTATAGAGCAAATCGAGAAAATTCATTATTGAACGATTGAACGAAGCGCATAGCGCTGAGTTCAATAATTATTTTCGAGATTTGCTCTATAAATCCCTTAGTGCACTGGGATTGTTTCAATAACGATATTGTCAGTACCGCCACAGAAAAAAGAAGATTCCAAACGCACACTTTGCTACGCGCATTTGAATAGGCATAACTGTGTGGTCAGGTCGTGTACAGTAAGATCTACTTTTGTGTGGGCCGGTGTCTCAAGTGTGTCGTGCTTTCGTCACACGCATTTTAATTTCTGTTGGTAAATTCCAGTGTAGCGTTATAGCTGAACAGTGATGATCTTTCAGAGAGACCTCATTTGAACTCGGAGAAAGGACTGTGCTCTTCATTTTTCGCGATTCGAAACCTTCAGTCGAGCGTCGATGGATTGACTGTGCGGAGTGACTCCCCTTGAATTGACTTACCCCACGAAGGACTCGACAGTTCGCACATTTTCAAAATAAATGTGGCATATATCTCGTGTTGTATCTTCACTCATCGGGGAGTCTGATACTAAATATGAACGGTAAGAATGCTCTGAACCCTACACGTATTATATCCCCATCGTTTTTTCGTTCACATTTGCCCAACATGTTAATTTGCTGAGCGGGGTTTATGTCGTCTGCTACTGCTAGGCTAGAACAATCGAACCACTGCAGTCTGCACTGTCACTGAGTCTGCACGAATAAGGCAGAATTATATGGTAAGAACGTTCTGAACCCTACACGTTTTCGATTACGATTGTTCTTGCCTTGAAATAATAATTCGGAAACCATTCATTTACTGAACTGATGCAGTCGTATTTCAGTGTAGTCTGCTAGAGTCGATCGAATCAGTCTTCCAAATGCTGTGTACGTTATCAGAATAACACTTGTGTTTTCTGTTAGCCGCTGGGAATTGTATACTAACTCATCATTTGGTAATGTGGATGATAAGTTACATGCCACTAACACGGCATATTATGAGAAGAATCTATGCAAGTCAGCGAAAATGAGATGAAACACAGCGGCTTCTATTTTTAGATGAGTCCCACTGTGGCACATGCACATGCAATCTGTCAGAAAAAAACCCCACTTCTGCTTTAATTGAGAAGCAGGGAATTTATGGTCATTTGGTATTGTGGCGAATATAAGCTACATGTCATTAATTAATTCTGAGGATGAGAGTACAGTCTCGCTTTGGCAAAGGGCGTAAGAATACGCTCTGTGGAAAAGTTAGCGCACTCTTGGAGTGCGCTAACAGATTTAAGCGCATCGCCATTAGCCAATCAACTGGTTCACATCAGTCACGTGACACCAGTACTTACTGACAATTATTATTATTATTATTATTATTATTATTATTATTATTATTATTATTATTATTATTATTATTATTATTCCATTGAGATTGTTTGTGATCACAACGAATCAGACCTCGCGGTTTGTTCTCTCCCGTTTGGGTAGCACCCACTTTGGCTTCGTGCACCTCAGCCCTGGTGCCCTTGTGGTCAGAATCCTACTTGTCACCTGTCCGGACTGTGTTTTATTGTGTCTGTGTGGATTGATCGTTTAGTTTATTTGCGTCTACTGGCTGAATTCCAAAGAGACCGAATTATACAGCGAATGCTGCTCGTCCTCCAGCCGTTTCGCTTTCCTTCCCGTTATGTGTAAAAGATAAAAGGCGTGAACCTAGATTGCATTGAACGCATTTTCTTCATTAATAAGCCCTTTTTTTCAGAACAAACATCACATATCTATAGCTGGGATTCAGAACAAACATCACATATCTATAGCTGGGATTCAGAACAAACATCACATATCTATAGCTGGGATTCAGAACAAACATCACATATCTATAGCTGGGATTCAGAACAAACATCACATATCTATAGCTGGGATTCAGAATACATGTACAATAAGGAATAGAATGAAATCAAGTTTATGCCTGCTATTGCAATTTTTATTTCAGAGAGAGTTTTTAATTAACAAGTACAGTAATCAATACATAAGCTTCGAAGCTGAAATGCAATCCCATAGTTTTGACTGAGGCATAGAGATTGTTTGACCAAGTTTTCAATGAATTTGATTCAAAAATGCGCATCTAAACAATACCGCTTCAGATTTTCATTTTAAAGTCAAATATGACGCCATCAAACGTTTAAATCCACAAAATGAAACAAAATCCACTGGGGGTACCATCTGGAAGAATTTATATGCATAGTTTCATAAACATCTTAGTTTTCTGGGAATCGCTCTACACATGCACACGCATAGATACTGATTGACTGAATGTAACACAAAGAACGCAATGTATAGCTATTCTGATGGACACGTGGGGGAATTCGGGGGCTGGATGGTCTCTTCCGATCATCAAAGCATAATGCTACGGAAGTCGGCCATTTTTGCCAATATCCAAAAGCATATTGTCAATAACAAAGACGCGTGGTTCCGGTTTACCCATCTGTACCACACGATGTTTCACTGATCGACAACAGTACACTGACTACTTGAAATTCTTCTCGGGAATGTTTTTCAGCTTTACAAATGTCGATAGCATACCCTTTTCTGCTAACTTCCCGATGAAACAGGACTAAACCAATTATTTTCTGTCCCTAAACACCACAAAATGCCCAAAGTTGAAAGATGTAGTACAAACAGGGGAGTAAAACGGAACAGCCGTTTGTGTGTGCCTGTGTGAGCTGAGTTGCCAACCAACTTTCGCATTCGGCTTTTCTTATCTCGTAACTCCACATTAAATACCCCACTTCCCCTCTGAAGTATTGATGTACAACCAATGGCACTAACATTCATGCAGTTGTTTATAACTGAGGTTGAAAAATTCGCTTCATGACGAGACATGTATAAATGCCATTCACCCAACGGCTGAAAACTTCGCCGCGTCTGCTTGCGTTGTACGGATTAGCTGTTCTCTTCTCCTCCCCTTGTTCTTCTTCTTCTTTCTTTAGACTGCTGCCTTCATCAAGGTTGTTGCATCCGGCCTAGTTCTTCAGTTGTTTCTAGTTTTCCGTTGATGTTGTGTTTTGGTTTTCTTCATAAGTAGTCTTGTTCAAAATTAAAAAAACTCAAACTTCTTTTTGTAGTATACGAATGAACTAATAAAAAGCTGTTTAACAACTGTGTTGTCAAATATTGACTTGACTTGACTTGACTTGAGGTTTTTTCCAAAGTCAGTGTGGCGCCTGCGCAAAACTAATGCGCATAAGAAACAGCGTCTGCTATCAAAACCTGAGAGTAAGTTTGGAACAACAAATCAAGGTCAGAACAGCTATATAATCGCTATTATACGACTCGTCGGCATTATACTTGTCTCGTCTAAATATCGGACCCTATTGGTACGCTGAAAACACAATAGCTGTTAATATTACTTGCGTTGGATAAGTCATTGATAGATGTTTCTTTCGGTTAACAAAAAAGTGCTGCATTTCACGTTGGTTTGATGGGGGCGGGGGAGGGGGGGGTTGGAGGGGGGGGGGGGAGGCGTTGGCACGTGTTACCTTATTAGAGTGTCTGTCACGGGACCTCTAGCTCTGTGACTGAGAGATATACTGCAGGTCATGTTACTGTAACTGCAGAGAGTGTTTATATATGCTCTTTTCACCTATTCTTCACTTTTTCGTCGATTTTTTCATTCAAGGCTTGGGTGTTTGTCGGTTCGATGGGCGGTGGAGGAGGGGGGGGGGAGGAATGGGGGGGGGGAGGAGGGGGGGAGTTACCTCATTTAGAATGTCTGTCACATGACCTCTGTGAAAGATACCCCCAACAACAAATTCTTTCCTTTTACCTCAGAAGTATTGATTTCAGGTGAGCTGTGTGCAATAATCACTTCCCTTTGATTCGACATAAATTATGCATGATGAATCATTGATTCAAATCGCTTTCTCGTTCATAAACACACCGGGTTAGTTTTATTTTTATTTTTATATCCTATCGTATGATCCATGCAGATGCAAATTTCTCTTGATTATATCAGCTGCACTGTAGATATGCAAATTTCTTTTTGAATTGTATCTTGTGCGATCAATACACAAATGTCATTTTGATATGATATTGAGACAGACACGGAAAAGGTAGGACATGAAGATAAAACCACACGCTTGTGATGTGTGGTTTCAGAGGCCTTGGGTTTACCTGTGGCAATAGATATACACCTGTGATTTCCACCTGTTACCTGTGTGTTTGAGCTTACTACGCGACGACCTCTCCTGCCAGTTTTATGCTCCTCGGGTAAGCAAACATTAACATCATAATTTCTCCATGTCTTGTAAAATAAAAAAAATAAAAAGTTTTTAATACCTTCATATTCTGAAATATAGACAACACGTACCGTGTACGATCGACTGGCGGAACTGTGGAGTGCACAAGTTACCAGCTTAATCTATGTGGTGTTTTAAAATGCAGGTTAATGTGTCATGCGTGGATACAATTACCTACACTGTGTTCATAGATTTGTGCAGGATTTTGGTGTACTTGTTGGGTTTTTTTTTGGGTTTTTTTGCCGGTTGCAATCTGGTGAAGGATATAAGTGCAATACAAAACAAGTCGCGTAAGGCGAAAATACAACATTTAGTCAAGTAGCTGTCGAACTCAGAATGAAACTGAACGCAATGCAACGCAGCAAGACCGTATACTCGTAGCA
>NC_090254.1:12475369-12515787 GCF_037325665.1 Littorina saxatilis
AAACATTCGGATTTGTGTGGTCTTTCGAAATCAATACCCAAGTTCAGGGATTGACTCAATAGTAGGAGGTTTATAAATTGACACTCAGCAGTAACCACACTCGCCAAATTTAAACCCTCCAGATTTTCTGAAATTGATTTCTACATGTCCCTGATGATCTAGGGTATTTTTGGATACTTGGACCTTTAGATGTTTCAATAGGAAGTTTTAAATCGGATGGAAATGGGTACTACTCAATTTCAAATCTCCTAACGATAAGCACATCACCGAATTTGGATAATATTTTTGAAAGAGCACAACAGTCGGATCGATTGACTTAAAAATGTGCAACTTGCTGATATGATCATGCATAAGCTGAAGTTAATGTACACTAAATATGCAACAGTTCGCGCAACATACGTAGAAGTAATTAGCATTTTTATGGGTGGCATTGTTTTATTCAGGGGGGGGGGGGGTCCTACTGTAAAAGTACACAGGTCACTGCAGGATACATAACTTTGTGCACTTAGCCTTTTCTTCGTAAATATATGTCCTGTACCACAAGTGCATATATCCTGAGGTCTAACCGCATCTTCTCTTGCAGTTGCACCAGGACTCTGAGGACTACGCCGACCAGAGCGAGAGCATGGAGGAGATGATGCTGACCAAGGCCACGGAGCTCTTCAGGCTGTGCGACACGGAGGAGAAGGGCTTCATCACCAAGCGGGACATGCAGAGGCTCCGCTCCGAGTTGCCCATCTCACCGGACCAGCTGGAGATCGTCTTCGACTCGCTGGACCACGACCGTAACGGGTTTCTAACGCTGGACGAGTTTACGGAAGGATTTGGTCAGTTCTGAGGGATAAAATGTGTGTGGGGTTGGGTGGGATGGGGAATGGGCGGCGGGGTATGGGGGTGGGGTTAGGGTGGGTGGGGGAATGGGGGGATATGGGTGTGTCACAGTGTATATATATTTCTGTCTCTGTCTGTCTGTCTGTCTGACTTATTATTGACAGCTTATTGATAATTGATAGTTATGTACAAGTTTGTGTAACCGCTAAAACTAGGCCTAATACCTTACAAAGTGTGACATCATTCTCGGTCAGATCTTCCGCCTCCACAAACGGTCAATGAACCTCCGATGTAAGTGTTGCGCAAACAGTCTCACAGCTCGATACAGAGCAACAACAACAGATACAGAGCAACAACAACAGATACAGAGCAACAACAACAGATACAGAGCAACAACAACAGATACAGAGCAACAACAACAGATACAGAGCAACAACAACAGATACAGAGCAACAACAACAGATACAGAGCAACAACAACAGATACAGAGCAACAACAACAGATACAGAGCAACAACAACAGCAGTTCTGGGGTTGAAATAATTGCATCACACGTCGGACGGGTCAGGGCAACTTGAAAGGAACATTTCATGTGGGCTACCAAAGAAATGTCCAGTTGTGTGTATGTGTGTTTCAGTTTGAGACACAAATCTGGGAAATCAGTCTCAATGGCGCTCTTTTTATACCATCAGAAATGTGAGATACTCAGGTTTTAATAGGGAGGAGGACCCCAAAGGGTTTAAAATCGTGATCGTGATTGGCGTTTTTTGACCTTTCTGTGACCGTGATTGCCGAAATTTCCATTTCTGCGATCGTGGTGGGACTTTGCCCGTGATCTGTGATGACAAAAAAAATCAAGTCTCGTGATCGTGATCGTCATTTGTTTTCGTGATCGTGATGGGCATTATTGCAAAGCATTTTATTTTCAACGTACATTTTTCACAGCTGTATCACTCTATGATCCTCTATTCGTCAAGGTGTTTGTGATCGTGAAAACAAAAATCAAGGTAACTGTGATCGTGAAAGCTAAAATTTCCCTTCCCGTGATCGTGATGATACCTCCCCCCCCCCCCCCCCCCCCCCTTTGGGGCCCTCAAGGAGAGAGTCTTGAAATGGGGGTAAATTTGCAGACGATATGAGCAGAGAATCCAAGAAAACGGGGTCTTAAAAGGCAAAAAGTCTTAAATATGGAGTGGCTTAAAAGTGGGTTCCCACTGCAAAAGTACACACGTTACTGTAGGATATTGATCAGGCCTAAAAAATAAAAAAAATAGGTGTGGTTACGGTAACCCTATTTTTAGGGGCCGACCCTATAACTTTTTATTACATTAATTTTGTCCAAAAAAAACAAAAACAAAAAAAACAGTGCAGAAAACGCAATGAAAGCGAAAGCGCTCGAGTCGCACACTTATTTCCCTGTCAAGTAGGTTTAATTTGTACACATTAAAAAAAAAGTTTAAAAAAAAAAAGTGATTGCCTACCTTCCTACCCTATTTTTTTGGGCTATGTTACCTTAACCACACCTATTTTTTTTTGTTGTGGCCTCATACAACAGACATAACTTTATGCACTAAGCCTTTTCTTCGTAAAAATATGTCCGTAATCAATGGCGGCAAAGTGGCGCGAGTATCATACAGCTGTATCAATATAGATGTCAAGTTAGCCAGCTGTGACCAACAGTATTTGACAGCCGTGTTGCGTATGTGCATACCGTACGTTGCATGCACAATAGATATGGAACCCCCGGACTGACTTTTTTATGTTGCAGAATTTTGAACATGATGGCATGCCGGGTGCGTGCGTTTGGGTGCGTGCGTGCGTGCGTGCGTGCGTACGTGTGTGTGTGCGTGTGTGTGTGTGTGTGTGTGTGTGTGTGTGTGTGTGCGTGCGTGTGTGTGTGTGTGTGTGTGTGTGTGTGTGTGTGTGTGCGTATCGTGCTCGTGTGCGTGCGTGCGGTCGTGCGTGTGGGGGTGCGTCTGTCTGTCTGTCAATCTGTCAGTTTGAATGTCACACAGTGATACATTCATGCATGTATATATATATAGGCTATGTCTTTATGACTGTCTGGCTCCTTACTGTCTACCCGTTTGCATATTAATTTTGTCTATATTTCTGCCTACGCTTTCACAGTCAACTCAGCTTGTTTGAATAAGCACAGGCCTAGTATTTCTTGTCATTGACGTATTTCGTCCTAACGGCCTCACCATCCCTCACCATAATCATCAAGCTGACCTTTTTGAGTCACTTGAGAAAAAGTGACTCTATGTAATCGGTCAGTGTTAGTCTGTCCGGCCGGCCGTAGACACCACCTTAACGTTGGACTTTTCTCGGAAACTATCAAAGCGATCGGGCTCATATTTTGTTTAGTCGTGACCTCCAATGACCTCTACACTTTAACGATGGTTTCGTTGACCTTTGACCTTTTTCAAGGTCACAGGTCAGCGTCAAAGGAAAAATTAGACATTTTATATCTTTGACAAAGTATCTCGGAAACTATCAAAGCGATCGGGCTCATATTTTGTTTAGTCGTGACCTCCAATGACCTCTACACTTTAACGATGGTTTCGTTGACCTTTGACCTTTTTCAAGGTCACAGGTCAGCGTCAAAGGAAAAATTAGACATTTTATATCTTTGACAAAGTTCATCGGATGTGATTGAAACTTTGTAGGATTATTCTTTACATCAAAGTATTTACATCTGTAGCCTTTTACGAACGTTATCAGAAAAACAAGGGAGATAACTAGCCTTTTCTGTTCGGCAACACACAACTTAACGTTGGGCTTTTCTCGGAAACTATAAAAGTGACCGGGCTCAAATTTTATGTGAACGTGACTCATTGTGTTGTGAATAGCAATTTCTTCCTGTCCATCTGATGCCTCATATAATATTCAGAACTGCGAAAGTGACTCGATCGAGCGTTTGCTCTTCTTGTTTTTTTCAATGATAACATCCTGTGTCCATACATTTCCCTCATCTATATTGACCGATAAGCAGATATCAAATGTAAATATAGAAACGTTTAAGTTAACCTGTGTGTGTGTACCACAGTAGTTTCATCCAGTGAGGCAACAGCTGGAGCATCGAGAGGTGAGCGAGTGTTGTGTGGTACTGATCTCCTCGTTAGGAAAGTAGACCTAACTGTATCGATTATTACGTACGGACACAGGCGCCTAACCCAACTCATTCACTTTCCAAGCGTGTTGTGCTGCGCCAAGGGGTGGTGTGCACGAGAGAGAGTACCCAACTAGGTGGGAATCAAGTCGGATTGGTTGCGCTTGAGATCGGTTTGAGATGTAACCCCATTTGACCCAGTGCTTGGTTCACAGCCATTTGGCACTGTTTCGTGCAGGCCGCCCCCGGGCACACAACTATGAGGCTTCGCTTGCTATAATGGCTGCAGTTCAAATCAGAGGCAAATCCCTAGCTTAGCTAAAAAAAATGATAATTTTGAAAATTGCTGTGCCTGTAGGCCAACAGCTGGTGACGAAAAGTTTGTTAAGGTTGTAACTGTAAAGTGTATAGAGAATATACAGAAAATCTGGAAAATATTGCTGGCAGCTGTCTGTTCGGGTGTCAGGTATTGTTGTGACTCTCCCTTTGTTTAACACCATCGATTTAAGCTCATCATTGTGTGTATATATGCAGACAATCCAGACAATATTTAGAGTGGATACTTACAGAAAATCCAGAAAATATTCAATGTGTATATTTAAAGAAAATCCAGAAAATATTCAGAGTGTATATTTACGGAAAATCCAGAAAATATTGAGTGTCAGGTATTGTCTTGTTTCTCTTTAAATTATAACGCCGTCGATTAAACGTCATTAATTTTTGGCAAAATATTCCTAACAAAATGTCCATTCCTTGGTAGCAGCGGTCAGGCAATAGAATCTGACTCTGTGTGTGTGTCAGTGTGTGTGTGTGTGTGTGTGTGTGTGTGTGTGTGTGTGTGTGTGTGTGTGTCCGCATCCGTACGTGCTCGTGCGTGTGTATGAATGTGTGTGAACGCAGTCATCTCAAACTCTTCAATCTTCTAAATTAGATTTCTTTTGTTTTTAATTGGAAGAATGCTTTTTCTCTTACCTTTTGGGAGCCTGTCCGAGTTACCAATTATTTTACTAATTTCTAATCAAATAATCAGGATTTATCATATTCCCTGTTTTTTGTTGTTGATTTGTTGGTATAAGCATTTTTGCTTAAATATCGTAACACAAATATAATCCTCAGTAGCTGTCGTTGTTGAGCGATCTTGAAGTTATCACTGACTCGCGGGCCCACTTTGGTCCAGAAAAAGATGATTGGCGATCTGTCATTCAAATGAGAAGAGACTTGTACACATAGGTAGCCGAACCGAGTATGTCTTCGGAGGAAATCACAGCAGTGATAGCTGTATTATACGTGTAACGATCGAATTAGCTGCTCAGTAACGTCTTCGTCTTACTATCATCTTTGAGAGTCGTTGTTATAATTAACCTACCTGTCATTCTGCAAATCTGCAGTTGTCTGCCTGCCTGCTTGTCCATCCGTGCGAGTGTGTCCGTGCTGCGCCTTTCTGTCTGTCTGTCTGCTTGCCTACCTGCCTGTCAGTCCGTCCGTGTCTGTCTGTCTGCTAAACTACCTGCCTGTCTGCCTATGTCTGTGTGAATGAATGTCATCTCAACAAAAAACGCGCAGTGCAAAGAAAACAAGTCGCGTAAGGCGAAATTACTACATTTAGTCAAGCTGTGGAACTCACAGAATGAAACTGAACGTAGTCCGCCGCTAGTGCAGAAGGCAGTGAAAGTGACGAGCCTGTTTGGCGCGGTAGCGATTGCGCTGTGCTTCATAGCACGCTTTACTTTACCTCTCTTCGTTTTAACTTTCTGAGCGTGTTTTTAATCCAAACATATCATATCTAATGTTTTTGGAATCAGGAACCGACAAGGAATAAGATGAAATAGTTTTTAAAACGATTTCGGAAATTTAATTTTGATCATAATTTTTATAGTTTTAATTTTCAGAGCTTGTTTTTAATCCAAATATAACATATGTATATGTTTTTGGAATCAGAAAATGACGAAGAAGAAGATGAAATTGTTTTTGGATTGTTTAATAAAAAAATAATTTTAATTACAAGTTTCCGATTTTCAAGGACCAAACTCACTCATTAGTTTTTAAGCCACCAAGCTGAAATGCAATACCAAACCCCGGCCTTCGTCGAAGATTGCTTTGCCAAAATTTCAATCAATTTAATGGAAAAATTAGGGTGTGACAGTGCCGCCTCAACTTTTACAAAAAGCCGGATATGACGTCATCAAAGGTATTTATCAAAAAAATGAAAAAATCTTCTGGGGATATCATACCCAGGAACTCTCATGTCAAATTTCATAAAGATCGGCCTAGTAGTTTAGTCTGAATCGCTCTACACACACAGACAGACAGACACACACACACACACACACAGACACACACACACACACACACACACACACACACACACACACACACACACACATACACCACGACCCTCGTCTCGATTGTTAAAACATTTAGTCAAAACTTGACTAAATGTAAAAAGAAAAAGAAAAAAAGTTAAAGATAAGCATGCGAGTTATCGTAAGGTTCCATACTTTTGTAAGTATATAGGCGTTCATACTGTATGCATTCAACTACCAAGAAAGACACCATTCAGCGGAGAAGATGTGTCATTTAATGAGCCGTATCGTTGTACGTATTGGTAACCTGCGTTTATGAATATGCACATTGTTTGCATGAAAAAAACGTGTGCACAATTTGACGAACGTGACTCAGTACATGTTGCTGTTGTCGTTTTTATATTTAGTCAAGTTTTGACTAAATAATTTAACGTAGAGGGGGGAATCCAGACGAGGGTCGTGGTGTATGTGTGCAGTGTGTGTGTGTGTGTGTGTGTGTGTGTGTGTGTGTGTGTGTGTGTGTGTGTGTGTGTGTGTGTGTGTGTGTGTGTGTGTGTGTCTGTCTGTGCGTGTGTGTGTAGAGCGATTCAGACTAAACTACTAGACCGATCTTTATGAAATTTTACATGAGAGTTCCTGGGAATGATATCCCCGGATTTTTTTCTTCATTTTTTCGATAAATGTCTTTGATGACGTCATATCCGGCTTTTTGTAAAAGTTGAGGCGGCACTGTCACACCCTCATTTTTCAGTCAAATTGATTGAAATTTTGGCCAAGCAATCTTCGACGAAGGCCAGACTTTGGTATTGCATTTCAGCTTGGTGGCTTAAAAATTAATTAATGACTTTGGTCATTAAAAATCTGAAAATTGTAAAAAAAATATTTGTTTTATAAAACGATCCAAATTTACGTTCATCTTATTCTTCGTCATTTTCTGATTCCAAAAACATATACATATGTTATATTTGGATTAAAAACAAGCTCTGAAAATTAAAAATATAAACATTATGATCAGTCAAAATTAAATTTTTGAAATCAATTTAAAAACACTTTCATCTTATTCCTTGTCGGTTCCTGATTCCAAAAACATATAGATATGATATGTTTGGATTAAAAACACACTCAGAAAGTTAAAACGAAGAGAGGTACAGAAAAGCGTGCTATCCTTCTCAGCGCAACCAGCCGCTCTTCTTGTCAATTTCACTGCCTTTGCCACGAGCGGTGGACTGACGATGCTAGTATACGGTCTTGCTGAAAAATTGCAGTGCGTTCAGTTTCATTCTGTGAGTTCGACAGCTTGACTAAATGTTGTATTTTCGCCTTACGCGACTTGTTGTAATTGTTGTTGTTGCTGTTGTTGTTGTTGTTGTTGTTGTTGTTGTTGTTGTTGTTGTTGTTGTTGTTGTTGTTGTTGTTGTTGTCGATGATTTTTCGGGGTTGGAATGCGCGATAAGGACTTGATTAATCGATCGATTGACTGATTGATTGTTTGATTGATGGATTGATGGATTGATGGATGAGTGGATGCATGGATCGTCTGCTTGCTTGCTTGCTTGTTTGTTTGCTTGATCGATTGGTCGCCATTAAGTCTGCTTGTTCGGCCGATATAATATATATATGTGTTTGCATACGCTCATAACAATGAAAACAGCTTACAAATGAAAAAAATTGTAAAATAGAATTGTTCCACTTCGTCTTTAAACAGGCAGTTTCTTAGGCATGAAGCCACGCCAGGGAGCGAACGGGAACGGAGGAGGGAGGATGGAGGATGAGGAGGGGGGTGTCGTGTTCGAGGGGGAGGCGGGAGATGGAGAGGACTCAGAAAAGGTCTTTGATGACGTCATGATGCACATCGACGCGCGAGGGGTGTTCCAGGAGTAAGTAGAACATATCTGTTTTAAGAGTTTAGTAAGTGGGTGAGTCAGTGACGGAATAATCGCGTCAGGGGAATGTTTAGCCCGAAATGATGCGCGTTACAGGATACCTAATACATGCATGGACATGAAACCCCATAAAGACCCTAGTCAAAGCACACCGTGGCACAGACGCCGGGCACACACACTCACGCACACACACATACACATACACCCCCACACACACATACACACCCACACACAACACACACACACACACACACACACACACACGTACACCCACACCCCTTCCCCCTTAGTTATTCAGATGTTTGTCAATAACGTTTAAAAGTTTACCTCCGTTTTAAGATAAGAATCACTCTTGCCTAAAAGGGGGGCTTGGATGGGGGTGGGGGTCCAATGATACGTGAAACACTACATCGAACTCTCATGATTGCTTCACAGCGAAGACGTGGTGAAAGCGATGTGGATGAAGCTACACAAAGATGAACCGGACCTGGTCGGTACCTTTGAAGACTTCATCAGCAAGACAGCCACTGAGATCAAGAGATCCCGGGGCGAGTTCCACACTCTAGAAGGGGTTCTCAAGAGGTAAGTGGCTAAAACAAGAGAGAGAGGGGGGAGAGGGGAGAGACTGAGAGCCGGATAGAGAGAGAGAGAGAGAGAGAGAGAGAGAGAGAGAGAGAGAGAGAGAGAGAGAGAGAGAGACTGAACTAGAGAGAGCCGGCCCAGAGAGAGAGAGAGACGGAGAGAGAGAGAGAGAGAGAGCCTGAGAGAGAGAGAGAGAGAGAGAGAGAGAGAGAGAGAGAGAGAGAGAGAGAGAGAGAGAGAGAGAGAGAGAGAGAGACTGAGTTGGGGGGGGGGGGGCACAATTTGACGGACTATCAACGAATCATGAGCCGGTCACACGGTAAAGTTAGCATAATTATTATGTAAGTAAATAAATAAATTAATGCCAAACAAATAGCCTTTGCGGGTAAAGAAGTTAGTTATTAAGCGAGATTCAGTGTACATATAAATTTGTTCCCATGTACGAGTGTGTGGGATGGCATACACCAGCAGTGCTGAAAGAACAGCTTCAAGCGCCTGTACGGCGGCTTCGAGTCAGAAAAGCACTGTCAACTTCGATCATAGTTTCTCATTGACTAAGTCTTTTTCCGTTGTTACCCTCCCGAAAACACAGACATTCTTTAAAGGTAAAGCCGGGTAACACGTACGGAAAAATAATTAATGATAATTATTGAGTTAATAAAATAATCGGATTGAAAAATATCAAGCGCCTGTACCATCGAGTAGTGCTCAACGTGACATTCCTGTCACTGAATTTCTCTTAATTTTTGACAACAATGTCTTTGTTCGTTGTTACCCTTCACAAAGGCAGGCATTTAGTAAAGGTCAAGTGTGCACGGAAAATAACAGAACATACAAGGTTGCAAACGTATATAATTGAGCTATTGCAAAATTACTTCAGTGTCAAATCGAGGGCCATAAATCCCTTTCAGGGCCCCGCCAAGAAAAAGTTTGCAGACGACACTTTCGTGGGAGGAAGTGAATGGGACACTCTTTTGTGTCAATGTACGAAAAGTGTGTCAGAGAGCACTCGAACTTGGGGAAACTTTTGATGTGTCCTCAACTTTGTCTTTGAACAACAGCTGGTGAAAATGTTAATTTTTTTGTGAGAAGATGAAACGAACAATGTGATGTGAACAGCAATCGGACGCTAAAATGACAAAGTTGTGCAACTCAGGACGCAAATAGGGTGTGTATGGATTATGTCAGATTTATTGTGCCTCCTGCGGGCTCGTACACGGCATACTTTGTCTCAGGGCGTTGACGATTTGAAACCTGCTCCAGGCAACTGGTAGTGCAGGCTTATAATACAGAGAACTTGATGGTAACACACAGGTGTGTGGACGAAAGATTCACTGTCTGAAACGGTGGATGACACGGTCACGGTAAAGGGGGGGGGGGGGGGGGGGGAGATAAGGATTATGCTGTGTGTTTGGAGAGAGGGTGGGGGGGGGGGGGGGGGGCGTTGAGAGCTATATACCTTAATCACAAAAAACTATTATTCTGTGTGTCGAAGTGCATGTGTTGTATAATTATGTGCATCGTTTGCACCACAGCGGATTTAGATACTGGTATGTTGTTTGTGCAAATGTCAACATTTGTCAGTGCATATATAATATATATAAAAAAAATTTCAAAGAAGCCAAAGAAACAGCTATGTACCGGGTATGCATTTTTGAACATTGTATTTTTAAGAAATTGTGTGTATGTGCACTGGTTCATGAATCACACATCTTGTTTTGTGTCATTTCAGCAAGACCAACGAGCATGAGGAAGAAGTGAAGAAACTCTATGAAGAAATGGAATTTCAGATGAAACGAGAACAAGAACGCATTTTAGCTGAGGTATAAATGTGTGTGTGTGTGTGTGTGTGTGTGTGTGTGTGTGTGTGTGTGTGTGTGTGTAAAACTGTATGTGTACCCTTGTGTGTGCACAAGTGTGTATATATATATATATGTGTACGCCTGTATGTTAGCTACCAGTCATGGGTTTGTGTGGATATTACCCAATATTGACTGACTGTGTGATGATATCTTCTGCTATGGTCTGTTGAGACAGTGATATCAAAATCGAGACCGGAGGTCGAGATTTTGATATCACTGTCGAAACAGACCAATAGCAGAAGATATCATCACACAGTCAGTCAATGTTAGATATATTGCTAATTCTTTGGACATTTTGTATTTACTGTAAATAAATTACAAAAATATTTGTCTCAGTTTTGGCTGTTCCATATCCCTCCCTCTGATTATTATTTCTTTTTGTTCACTCTTTTCTTGTACTTTTCATCATTTCAAAATGTCTTTTCTTTCAAAAAGTCTTTAGTCACTTGCTCAACTAAATTCTGGGATCATTACATGTTCATATATATATATATACATATATATTTGTTTGTTTTTAAATTTAGGTGTTTTTGTTTTTGAAGTGGGGAAGCAATAAAGAGGTCGTCGATATCAAAACTGATATCGACGGAAATGTCGTCGATATCACTTTTGCACTGAGCTCAGTTTTGCCCAATTGACCAATGGAAATCCTTGTAACATATGAAATAGCAATATATATATATATATATATATATATATGTGTGTCTGTGTATGTTTGAAACAAATTTGTGCCTGCTATACTTCCTTTTTTTAATTTTTTTTTATTAATTTTAAAGTCAAGAAATGACAAGAACTAAATAAAAATCTAATGTGAGGAAAGCCTTATTATATGATTATATCTCCTACAACAATTAAGGGTCCAACCTAAATCCGGGGAATTTAATTAATTTGGTTTCTAGAATGTCCCATGAATATTGGCAAAAAGATAGAAGTTTAAGTATACGTACATCATTCTAATGTAGAAGATCTGACAGACAGGCTTTTGTGGATGCATCAGGGTTTAGCCGAGAAGAAAAATACAATGTGTGTACAATACATGCAAGAACAAGACCAAGTATATTGTGCACAGAAAAAAACCTGAAATCAATGTCAGAGTTGATTAGGTTAGAGAAACAGAGACTTATCCAGTATTCACCTCCTGCAAATGGAGTATGACTGCCTAATACTAAAAATAGTGGGGGGGGGGGGGGAACAGCCATAAGCTTAATTAAAAGCTCGCTCTTGTTTTCATGTATGTGGGAGTTATAACTGCCCACAAACGCAGAAGAGGATCTGACATATTGGTCTTATGACAGCCAGATGTTCCTGTTCATTGCAAGTTTAAATAGTATTACAATAGTTATTTATTTGTTTAATTACGCATTTTTCGATTTTGATTTTTAGTTTTGTAATGTTTTATTGCAGGAAAAAGCTAAGGAGAGACAACTCAGGGACGAAATGGAAAGTGCACTACAAGAAAAGGAAAGACAACTCATGGAAATGCAGAATCGCCATCAAGAGGTTTGTAGTCCACTGTATAAGAATGTTTATGTGTATCTTATGTCTATACATAAAGTACTAAAATACAACCGATAAACTCTGGTTTCATTCTCAAATGTGGAAATGATTATGGAAACTCATTGTGTAGTGGTATTACTTTGTATCTGAGAAGAGACAAAAAGAAGTGCCATTCTTGAAAGAGATGTAAGTTTGCCACTAACTCAATTCTTCAAGCTGTACAATCATTTGCATGCATATATTTTCTCTCAGATGGAAGAGAAGCTTGCCCATTTAAATCTATCGGAGACCAACACCAAGCAAGAAAACCAGCGTTTGGCACAGGTATTTCTTTTGTCTTTTCATTTACAATAATTAACGGCAAAGCTAGTCTGTATGAGATAAACACTAAAGTCACGATATAAAAAGTATTATACAATGTGAAAAGTACGATGTCAGTAGGGTACCGGTCAACAGAGCTGAGAATAAAAAAGAATACCTTCTTTACAATGCAATATAAGACATTATAGAAGGGAGTTTTTTGTGAGGTTCAAAGGGTGCACTCTCTTTTCTCTGTTTACTCCTGCTAATTTATGTGGCCGTGCAGGGTATAGCCAGTGTCTTTCTGAACTATTTAAGGCCAAAAACAAAAAATAGTCTGTTTACGGTAACCCGACCGACCCTATTTTTTTCGCGCGACCCTAGACTTTTTTTTGGCATTTGGGGGAGAAAAAAAAGAAAAAAAAGAAGCAAAATAACGTAAAAATATGGTTTTTTTTGGAAGAAAAAAAAATATCCCGACCTACCAACCCTATTTTTTGGGCCTATGTTACCGTAAACAGACCTATTTTTTTGTTTGGCCTAAGCATGCATAATCTTCCGATCATCCTAGCTTGTTCTCATCTCATTCTTTGTCTTTCACTGTGGCGATCAAATATACAGGGTTTCATTTACTTGTGCGCCTTGCGCCATTGGCGCATAACATCTCAAAATGTCCCATTGGAATTTACTTCAGTGCGTCAAAGGGCACACTGAGATTACGTACCACTGCGCCGACCCATGCACACTTTTCACGGGAGTACAGTGTTTGGAATGACCTAAGCAAAAACGTGCGCCAAGCCGAGGAACTTGCGAGTTTGTGAAATGCGCTGCGATTGGCTGTTAAAATGTAATTCATTGGTATTCAAGCAATCCTGCATACTAATTGCACTTGCGCGTTTACCTCTGTGGAAGCTGTCAACAGAAGCGATATCGATCGAAACACACACACACACACACACACACACACACACACACACACACACACACACACACACACACACACACACACACACACACACACACACACACACACACTAACCTGATACACTGGCAAATTCTCAAAGTATCATATGGCACCAAATAGCACTATTTTGCATCTTTTGACAAAAGTATTTTGGCACCGCCTAACCTGCTTTGTGCGTTTTGCCTTGGACTATGTAATGTCCCATCAAAATTTGGCTGAGGGGGACAAAAATCCCATTGTCTTTTTCTTCCAGGCTAAACCCTGAATATATATAAGTCTCGCTATCTGTTTGCACTTATGTAAAGTGTTCAGGATAAAGTCTATCTGTACACAAGTTTTTTTTCTACTGTGCTGTCTGAAGTGGAGTAACAAAATGAAAAGGAGGTTGGCATTTTTATTTTGGAGTTGATTACCGACATTTTTACCCATAACATTTTCATGTACAGTACTTGAATTTTAGGGAGAAGGGTATGCTGTGCTGTTTACAAGAAGAAAGTAAAAGGTCAAAGGTGGTTCAAAGGTTTTCCTGATGTTTTGTGGCTATTGACATTATTATATCATTCAATTTTACATTTAAAAGAATGTCTTTTTTTCCAGGAAAAAGAACAACTTGAAGAAATGCTCGAGCAATCCCAGGATAGTCTGGAAGAGTCACGTTCCTATATTTCACTGATGCAGTCACAACAGAAAGATGACAAGAAAGAAAGAGCAATGTTGGTTTGAATTTGTTTAGTCTTCGTTTTATCTATTCGTTGTTGTTTGAGATTTTTTTAATTTTTATTTTAATTTTATTTTTTTAATATTTATGTAGGGAAGCGGCTATTCTGTTTTATTTAAGTTCTGATGATTGTTTCTATTTTAAGTCACTTCTTACATTTTTCTGTTCTGTCATTTTCCAACACAAATTTTATGAAATTGAAAGCCAAGTCATCGTTTTTAAGGTAAAATATATTTCCCATGGTTTTCTGTTTTGATACAGATAACTATTGTTGAATATATTTTTGTTAGGCTGTACTTGTGCTTATTTATAGTCTTTATTAGTTAGAATACATAGCTTAGGTACAAGTAAAGCTACGATCGAGTCCATTGTGGTATTTGGACATGAAGGTAACCACTAAATTTCATAGTAAAGGCTTTCCTTTAGCTTTTACAGCAGAATGTTACTGATGTATGCACTGGTATGGCGCTTAATTGTAGCATGCTTGAAAGGAAAGGCTGCTCAACTTCTTTCAAAATAAAACCTTGAAATCTTTGTGCTCAAGTTGAAATCAAAAAGGCTTGGAAAGATACAAGAACTTAGTGCACAACATTTTTGACTCACATGCGAAGCAAAAGTGAGTCTATGTACTCACCCGAGTCGTCCGTCCGTCCGGACGTCCGGAAAACTTTAACGTTGGATATTTCTTGGACACTATTCAGTCTATCAGGACCAAATTTTGCAAGATGGTGTATGATGACAAGGCCCCAAAAAACATACATAGCATCTTGACCTTGCTTCAAGGTCAAGGTCGCAGGGTCCATAAATGTTGCCTAAAAAACAGCTATTTTTCACATTTTTCACATTTTCTCTGAAGTTTTTGAGATTCAATACCTCACCTATATATGATATATAGGGCAAAGTAAGCCCCATCTTTTGATACCAGTTTGGTTTACCTTGCTTCAAGGTCAAGGTCACAGGAGCTCTTCAAAGTTGGATTGTATACATATTTTGAAGTGACCTTGACCCTGAACTATGGAAGATAACTGTTTCAAACTTAAAAATTATGTGGGGCACATGTTATGCTTTCATCATGAAACACATTTGGTCACATATGATCAAGGTCAAGGTCACTTTGACCCTTATGAAATGTGACCAAAATAAGGTAGTGAACCACTAAAAGTGACCATATTTCATGGTAGAAAGAGCCAATAAGCACCATTGTACTTCCTATGTCTTGAATTAACAGCTTTGTGTTGCATGACCTTGGATGACCTTGACCTTGGGTCAAGGTCACATGTATTTTGGTAGGAAAAATGTGTAAAGCATGTGAGTCGTATGGGCTTTGCCCTTCTTGTTTTTAATGATTGTAGTGTTTCATTTTTCAGTCTAGATGTCCTTTCTTTATCCCCGAGTACGTTAGTACAAGGGTCCAGCAGACTTTAATTGTCTGTGTGTGTGTCTCGACTTAACAGCTTATTGCTGGGAAACTACTGGGCGCAGTTCGTTCAAAAGTTGATACACTAACTTGATAATAGGTCCGATTGATCGTATTAAAACTTCATAATGTTACCTGGGACCTAAATGCGAAATAAACCACAAAAAAACGACTTGGCGGTGGGAGGAATTCGCGGTGCAACAGCCAGCCAGGCAGTCTGATAGAACGGTGCAAGGTCTCGGCAAACCAAGACTATAATGCCATACTCGTAGCAAAGCCGCCGAATGGTACCGTAAACCAAGAATAGTGACGTAAGAAAATAGAATGTCGTCTTTTGATTTGGAACGTGACGTGTTTTAGAATGGAGATGTGGTAGTGTGTGTGTGTGTGTGTGTGTGTGTGTGTGTGTGTGTGTGTGTGTGTGTGTGTGTGTGTGTGTCTGTGTGTGTGTGTGAGAGAGAGAGAGAGGGAGAGAGAGAAGGAGTGAGGGAGAGAGAGAGTGTGTGTGTGTGTGTGTGTGTGTGTGTGTGTGTGTGTGTGTGTGTGTGTATGTGTGTGTGTGTGTGTGTGTGTGTGTGTGTGTGTGTGTGTGTGTGTGTGTGTGTGTGTGTGAATGTCAGAAGAGTACTCGGGTCCAGCGCGAGCGTTTTTTATTTCAGTTCAAATAGATTCACAGCTTTAGAATGCTCAATATTTTCTCCTAACATAGAAAAGTATTACATCAGTTTTAGTTGCTGTTGTTAAATAAATAGTATCTAAACAAATTATTAGAAAGCAAAAGGTGCTAATAGGAAGTTTCTAGTTGCAAATCTTGCACTTTTTTATTTCAACTTGAGCACAAAGATTTCAAGGTTTTATTTTGAAAGAAGTTGAGCAGCCTTTCCTTTCAAGCATGCTACAATTAAGCGCCATATCAGTGCATACATCAGTAACATTCTGCTGTAAAAGCTAAAGGAAAGCCTTTACTATGAAATTTAGGTATATATTCTTGCTTGCAGAATGCTTGTAAGTTTGCATGCAGAAACATTAATTTATTACCCACCTATAGCATTGTCTCAAAATGAAAGTGATAAGAGTTGTCCGTCCCTGACATAGCCCGCGGCGCTGTCGGCGGGTAGTTCCGGTTGTTTTGTTTACGTCCAAAATGGCTGAACGAGAGAAGAAGATTAGTGGTGGAGGGAAACGTTACTGTGTCTGCTGTTTAAACTATGCGGGTAAAGAAGTTGAAGGGCAGATTGTCATGCTGTTTCATTTTGCAAACACAAACCGGAACTACCTGCCGTTCCAGGGGCGCAACTCTGTCCGACTATCGCGTTAGTTTCGAGACAGTGCTATAGCAAAAACAATAAGTAAGAGGCAGGTTTTATAGCGAATTGTATTTATGGTTAGGATGGTGGAACGCTCTGGCAAGAGTGACCGCAATAGAAGCAGTCTGGCTTGTGAAGGAGTCAAACACAAAGACAAACATCCAGCGCCAGGAAAACCTCGGTGACTTTGAAATAACCTTGAAAAAGTTTGCTTCCTAGATGTGTAGCTTGCTTGCTGACATGCGTACTGCCTAATGAGCTTCAGCTTGCTAGAACCAAGAGTTAATACAATGGAACCTGCCTTTTAGAACTTAAAACAGAAAATCTGAGAAAATAGGATCTTAAATTGGGGGGGGGGGGGGGGGGGGGGTCCATGGGGGGTTCCACTGTAATCTGTTTTGCTAACATCTTTGGATGTGTGGTTTTGTTGTACATGTACATCATTATGCAAAAGGGTCAGTGAGCTAGAACAGACTAACAGTTGGGGATATGATTATGTAGGTGGAGTTGGGGTCGATAACTGAGTACTGTTAGCAGAATCTTTTCTTCTCCTTTTTAGCAAATATATACGAATGGCGAAGATGAAGATAACATAGAAAGAAAGTTAGGGCCCCGGAGCCTATGTAGCCTTTCCTGTGTATGTGAATTATAGTTGAAGGTAGACTTGTACAATAATTCATAGATGTCTCGAGATCTCTTGACACTGATGAGTGCATTTATGCATTAATTTAGAAATGCATGTGTAACTGGCTTCCCACTAACAACTGAAGCATATATTTTGGTGTGTTTACAGTGCTATATTTGCACCATATTTGTGCACTGAGCTTGCTTGCTAGTGTGTGTGTGTGTGTGTGTGTGTGTGTGTGTGTGTGTGTGTGTGTGTGTGTGTGTGTGTGTGTGTGATTTACATTTTAAAGTGTTATATTTTTTTTATCAGACAAACAAAAAGAGCAATACTGTATTACGTACACCCCCCTGAATTAACCTGTTGTAATTAAGTGAGTCATTAGTAACATGATGCAGTGACGAAGTAAGTCAATAATTTGTGCACATGTACTGGTTACCACCGTCAAAGTGTTATCGTGAGTTGGTAAAACATATAAATTCAAACATTTTCTAATGTTTGTTTTGTGTTCAGAAAACCATATGCGTGTTAATTTGTACATCAAATGTAAATGTAATTTGAATAATTATGTATTTTTTGGGATCTGTAAGTCATCAGTTTAATCAATAGTAATTAAGTTTATGCATGCTGCAAGAATAGGACAAAATAGTTTGTGATTTTTTATTTCATTTAAAAAAAAACCCTTTGCTTTTGTTTATTTGTTATTTTTCTTTGTCTGTGGTCATTTACAGATTGTTTTATTATCTTGGAGATCTCATTGACTTCTATGAATTGCTTTCAGGGCTGCGCTAAAGCTGTCCGAGGGAATAGCCATGGAAAGAGAGACCTTGGTCAAACAACTAGATCTGCTGAAGTGAGTGTCTGTTTGTCAGTCTAATTGTCAATTTGTGCATATGTTCCTTTTTTCACCACAGCGTTTGAAAAGCATACTTTCTTCTTTTCATATGTGCTCCAATAATTCAGTTACTTTCTTTTGTGGACGACTAGTCGACTTTGTTGAGTAGATAGCTGAGGTACAGTCAAACTTGTTTGCAGGGCCAACACCTTTCCGGTTCTTGTTGGAAATCCGGGTTTTTTTTAACTTTTAAAACCGGAAAATCCGGTTTCTTAACTCATTGTCTCCCAGGTACGTATATATCCCTACCCACTCATATGGCTCTATCCCAAGGAACACGCATATTGAAATCCCACTGGGTTCCCAGTGGTGAATAAGTGGGAAGAGGATGGGAGAGTGGGCCCACTCCCATCCCACAGAACTCCCACAGTCAAAGCTATGGGAAGAAAGTGGTATAAACCTGGGCCGTCCCTCAGTCTCTGGGAAACAAGCTTGCACTTCGACAGAAATGGGATAAAAGTGGGAATTCCCTCTTCGTTCCCACACAGCGTGCGAGGAAAATGTTCCGACGCTGCGAGCGCGAGTCACACTGTCACTGCGCGAGTCTGCAAGTTGCTCCATCGAGATCGGTGACGTCACAGCACACGCTGTTTACACTAGACTCGTTTGAATCGTGGCAAACGTTGAATACACCGAAGTATTTTATATGTGTGTAATTATTGCAGTTCTGTTAATAACAACTGTTGTCTCTAGAATGGTTTATTTACTCACGTGATGACTAAATATTTTCAAGGATTTTTGTTTTCACTGCGGGACTATTATTCTGCCCTGTTCAGTTCCGCGTTGGGCCTGCCGATTGTCGGATTGAGAGTGTGTGAAATTTGCTACAATTGCCGGCGAATAGACTGTGAATACGTTCCGTGCGCGCGAGTATTGCATGTGCATGGATTAAAGATTACATCTGAAGAACACCGAGTAATATAATGGCGGTGCTTCATATTCAACAAAGCGAAGACGATCAGTGGGATTACTGTCAAACTCGAAGGTTGATGAACGCATCAACACGGCTTTCCCACGGCACGTGGCTGCACGCGCGCTCGATGACTCGATTTGAGTGATTAAAAACTAGTGTGTGTGTGTGCTTGAATATGTATCTGTGTGTATCAGTTGTTCTTGTTTTTGTTTTTCTTTATACATTGATGATTTTTAAATTCGCAGGATTCTTGAGACGTTCGCAAGAACCCAGTCCTCTACGGAAGTCAGAAGAAGAAAAATTAAGAAGTCCCACACGTTTCCGATTTAAACCCCACTTGTTTCCCACCCGAATCCCACTTGCTTCCCACTCGCTTCCTACCTGAATCCCACTCGTTTTCCACCCGTGAATCCCACTCGTTTCCCACCCTGATATCCCACTCGTGCCCCACCCGTTTTCCAGTCGTGTCCCACTGGTTTCCCACTGGTGTCCCATTTACTTCCCACTGGGGTCCCACTGGAAGTCGTAATCAAATCCCACATGGCGCCCATGTGGGACTTCCCACAACGTCACCATGTGGGATCCCACTTGGGGCCCACGTGGGATCCATGTGGGAAGGTTACTTGGGATCTGACCAGGTACGGATATATCCGCTCAGACTGTTAGCTTCGGTCGTTTCCTGTAACGCCCATCTAACGCCTGCATTCTAGCGTGTTGATACACAGTTACTACACAGTTACTACAATTCTGAGTGACCTGCTGCAACACAGCTGGTCTTGGCTAAAAAAAACTTTGGTCAACATAGGTGGGGTACAAAGGGTTAAAGTAAAACTTTAATGGTCTGGATGGTTGATGGAGGCAAAATGTGTATTCTTTTATATATAATTTATGAACATACATATATTGGTACATGTACCAGGACAGGCTGTTCTTTGCCTCTACAAGATTAAAAAAAAAAAGTCTCAACTTCTAGACTTTGGGGCCTGTCGCCGTGGACCCTAGCTGCCAGGCCTTTCAGGTTTTTCACTTTTGGGGGGGTGTTAGCCCTGTGTTTGGAATGTGTCTACCCAAGGGATCAACCAAAAGTGCAGGTTGTCATAGACAAGTGGCCTCTATAGAAAGGTGAATTTTATGGAGACATTAAATCGTTCAGGATCCTTTCGGGTGGTTGATGTAATGGGCAGGTCACAATTAAGTTGTTATGAAAAGGTAAGGGCAGGATTGGCTATATTGCTCTGACAATGTGACCATTCATGTATCATTTAATTTGTTCTGCCGTTTCTTTGTTGTTGTTTTTAATTTAGCTGTATACTAAGTTCCATGTTGTCATATTATTTTGCTGAATAAAAAAAAAGATTTTTAGCCTTGTATTTTACAGAGATGTAAACAAGAAGTTGCTGGATGACAAGGACGAAGCAGAGGCCATTGAAGCAAGGCGGGTACAGATGTTAAATTCCACTCATTCTCATAATCATTTTTTTTTAATAAAAGTTATTTCTTTGGTGGGCAGGTAACTTCAGGTAACGGAGCACATAATCATAAGTCTAACCATAGTCTTGTCTTTGCCATGAAATGATTAGCCAGATCTTTATATATTGCATCACATAATCATAGTCTTGTCGTTTGCCCTAAAACAATTAGATCTTTGTCAAATGCATATCATGTAGTCTGGCTTTTGGTAAACAAAAAAAGCCAGATTTTGTTGCATTGGAACGCTGTTTCTTGAAAAGTTAAGGTGTTAATTGCATACCTTAGGGGAAAAGGATGCCCTAATTTCAAACACTATAATTTGGTTTAACATTTTAACATCTTAATCACAAAGATTGACACCTAAACGTATAGTGGAGCCTTTAATTGCTGCTTTTCCTAAGACATTAGCCAACGTTATTGTTACTGACCAGCTTTAAGTATACTTATAATCAGGACTGGGGCAGCTTCTGTATATGCAGCATCCTGCATGTGTGTTTGTCTTTTGGTAATTATTTAACAGCATTAGTAGACTTTGCATTATTGGGTTATACGTGCAATTGTGTCATGTATTTCATTTAAAACTGAAGTACAGTGCTTGCGCGTCTATAGGCATTTAATAGTCCTATGTATTTGTGTAGAGCAACACCTGGATATAATTGATCAGATTTTATGATGACAAGCATTTATTTACAGCCCGTCGCGATATAACCTTCGTGGTTGAAAACGACGTTAAACACCAAAGAAAGAAAGAAATTTATTTACAGGTGTGCAGATGGTTTGGGAGGGGGGGGGGGGTAACAGTGGGAGTTATAGTGAGGGAGATAGGGGTTCTGGTTGATTGACAGGGAAATTTGTAGAATAGTAAACATCTGCACCAAGAATGTTACGAAGGAAGTTGAGCATACACACTATTTTGTTGTCCGATCAAATCCCAGACATATATGACTGCACGCTGTATCTTTCTATGTGCGTTCAGGACGACTCCATTCAAGGAGAGGTAGCGGCGTCGCTCACAGTAAATTAATTCTCTTCTCTCTCAATCCCACAACCACCTGGGTCTTTTACACACTGCCGGGCTTCTCTCCATCCCTTTTATTTGCTGTCCTGACATTCACTGCGGGAGAACACAGCGCCTTTCCTGGAGTTTTTCAGTTTCTGTTAGTTTTGCCGTAGGTTCTGTAAAAAAAATAGTGAGGGCATTCTGATTCAGTTTCAGAATTGTAGGTGTTTAGTTATTAGTTGGGGAAAATGAAGACGTCTACTTTTTTTGGCTGTAGTTATGTGTTATCCTTTCTGTGGTAGTGACATAATTATTGTTTTGTGATGTAAAGAAATAGACTGACAATCAATCATTATATCAGTTTGAGCATTCTCTGCCTTCGGGATATTTCTGTCTCGTTTGGTGAACTTTGAGGACAATGTAGTTATAGGATTTATATGTGTGTGTATATAATGTGTGTGTGTGTGTGTGTGTGCATGTGTGTGTGTATGTGTGTGTGTGTGTGTGTGTGTGTGTGTGTGTGTGTGTGTGTGTGTGTGTGTGTGTGTGTGTGTGTGCTTGAGATTCAGATCATGAATTCATGTATGTTTGTGAGTATATGATTCAAGCGGTTTTGTGTGTGTGTGTGTGTGTGTGTGTGTGTGTGTGTGTGTGGCGGGGATATAGCTCAGTTGGTAGCGCGCTGGATTTGTATTCAGTTGGCCGCTGTCAGCGTGAGTTCGATCCCAGGTTCGGCGGAAATTTATTTCAGAGTCAACTTTGTGTGCAGACTCTCTTCGGTGTCCGAACCCTCCCCCCGTGTACACTACATTGGGTGTGCACGTTAAAGATTCCACGATTGACAAAAGGGTCTTTCCTGGCAAAATTGCTTAGGCACAGTTAATAATTGTCTACCTATACCCGTGTGACTTGGAATAATAGGCCGTGAAAGGTAAATATGCGCCGAAATGGCTGCAATCTACTGGCCGTATAAAATTTCATCTCACACGGCATCACTGCAGAGCGCCTAGAACTGTACCCACGGAATATGCGCGATATAAGCGTCATTGATTGATTGATTGATTGTGTGTGTGTTTGTGAGTACGTACATGTGCATACAGTATGGGTGTGCATGAATGATTGGATATGTGCATGAGTGTTTACTTGTATGACGGGCGCTGTGGCGGGGTGGTAAGACGTCGGCCTCTTAATCGGAAGGTCGAGGGTTCGAATCCCGGCTGCGGCCGCCTGGTGGGTTAAGTGTGGAGATTTTTCCGATCTCCCAGGTCAACTTATGTGCAGACCTGCTAGTGACTCATCCCCCTTCGTGTGTACACGCAAGCACAAGACCAAGTGCGCACGGAAAAGATCCTGTAATCCATGTCAGAGTTCGGTGGGTTATAGAAACACGAAAATACCCAGCATGCTTCCTCCGAAAGCGGCGTATGGCTGCCTAAATGGCGGGGTAAAAACGGTCATACACGTAAAATTCCACTCGTGCAAAAACACGAGTGTACGTGGGAGTCTAAGCCCTTGAACGAAGAAGAAGAAGAAGAAGAAGTTTACTTGTATGTTTGTGTTAAATTAAATGCTTGCATGCACTGCCATCATGCACTAGTATTGTCTTTTTTTCAATGAGAATAACAGTCAATGTACTGAATGTATCAGTAAGAGGCAGCATTGGAACTAGCTTCATGTTATATGGAACTTGCTCTTCTTAAATATCTGCACTTGTACCATAAGCCATAGATGAATTAAGACAGAGAGTGAGCATCCATTTCAGACAGAACGTTGTGATCACCAGCCTTCTCTCTGACGGTAATGAACTTCCAGCACAGAATCTTCTTCTTGTGCGTTCCCATCGTCATGGCAAACTGTGTTGTTGATGAGACATAGACTGCAATTGCCCGCAGGGACTAAATTCAAATTTAATTTGATGACATCAATAAGTTCATTCATTAATATAAATCATACATGACATCTAACTTAGTTTGGTCATTTTTTTCCCTGTCTGCAAACATTAGGCTTATTTCTGTAAGTGGCTTTGTAATGAACACGTTTTCAGCATAATGTCTTTTAAATTTCATGTATTTATTTGTTAACTTGCATCCATGACATTTATAGAAAGGTAACCGTATCATGACTCTCACATTTTTTCTTTATTCATTTCTTCAAAACGTTCGCACGGAATCTTGCAAGTTTTCTGACACTATTGACTTTCATCTTGGTAAAATAGCATGGTAAATATCTTTCTTGAACTGATTCTTTTGCATGACAAAAGTGTTTATCATCAACCAGAAACAGGTTTTACTATTTCCACATTTTTTATTCTCCACAACTTCGGCTTTGTGCAACTGAGCCTCTTAGCTTTTTATCTCAACCGTCTTGACGAGTTAGGCTGATAGGTTGAATTTGACCTCTCCAACCCGTAATGGGACTGTGTCCACAATTAACGTTCCCATAATGGGCAATATAAAGCATCTCTTCCGTATTATGAGCGATATTAGCAATTTGGTGAACGATAACATCATTGCGTGTATTTGTGACCAGTGAAACAATTGCATTAAATTAATTGTGAGGGGAAGTTTTGCAATTTTTGTCACAAAGGGATCTGCACAGGATTGCTTTGTTTTGATTAACTTAAAAAGCTACCAATGCCAAATGTTGTGATTACCAACACATAATGTGGCCTTAATTGCAAGGCGGATGGTTTGCATGGCCCATTGTCAGAACACCTTTTGTGGGATCTCTCATTAGGGGTTGGCATTGGTAAAGTTCAACAATATCAGTTCTAGAACCTGTCGCGCACGTTCACCGTCCTTTTGAAGCTTTTTTAATTCAGTCTCCAGCATGCTGCAGTAGGTACTGATGCGCCTTTACTTTGGATTGAAAGAACAAAAAACACAAGTACTTAAATTCAGGAGGTGAAGGGTTTTAAAATTCATTGAAACCTACAGATGAAATGGTTTTGCTAAAAGTGGCAGCCTGATGCTTTATATTGTTTGATTTTGAATGAATCTGCTTTCTTTTTAGTAGGGTGTTTCAATAATGCTTAGGTTTGGGTTGATCGAATTAGTAATCTGGAGTAGTCTGCTTCACTTGTTTCATAAATATTGAAATAGCATGTAACATATATCTGCGTTGTTGTTGTTTTTTTCAATGGTTTTTTGTTCTTTTTGTTTTACCCGGTTAGCAGATTGTTAGAGGGGTAGCTGGTACATATACTTTTTGTTTTCCTTGATTAAAAAAAACTTTCAGGTTTTTTAAGTTTTTTTTTCATTCTGATGTCTGGGTACTTCACTACTTGTTTTCTCTTTTAGCAGTTTATATAGACATCCATGTGCATGTGCATATATATATATATATATTAAGATCTTGGAAAGGGTTTTTAATTTTTTTAACTTTTATTTTCTTATTTATTTTAAGGGGATGGCCTGCAGACAATTGCATGTATATATATATACTTGCATAATAATAATAATGCTAGAGACAGAAGAAATATGATTATAATTTTGTTTAAAAACTTGTTTTGTTTCGTTTTGAATCCTGAGTTAAGAATTACAATCCCTTGAGAAGTTCATATGTGTCTTTGAAAGTTACAAAAGTAATGCAAGGGGTGGATTTTTGTTGTTGTTGATAAACAGATAAATATACAGTATCAGACAATTAATGACTGACACAATTCTGTGGGAGTAGTAAGTTTGTTGAAACTAAAGCACCTTCTTTCAATTGAAAAGAGTTTTTTTTTAAAGATGCATGCATAAAGGAGATGTATTAGCATCTCTGTCATCTTGAATTGCACGTCAGACTATCACACTGAACGGGACATTCAGGGTGAAAACATTCGAGTTCATCAAGACAAAGGGAGAGTATCTATATGTTGCAATGCACTGTAGATGCCAGGATTAATGTCCCTTGTGGCACGGTGTGTGCAGGCTCTGGCACAGCAGACAAAGGGAGAGTAT
Source organism: Littorina saxatilis (assembly GCF_037325665.1). Taxonomy (NCBI): domain Eukaryota; kingdom Metazoa; phylum Mollusca; class Gastropoda; order Littorinimorpha; family Littorinidae; genus Littorina; species Littorina saxatilis. The sequence goes on from NC_090254.1 coordinate 12,500,992, forward strand.
CTATATGTTGCAATGCACTGTAGATGCCAGGATTGATGTCCCTTGTGGCACGGTGTGTGCAGGCTCTGGCACAGCAGACAAAGGGAGAGTATCTATATGTTGCAATGCTCTGTAGAAGCCAGGAGTGATGTCCCTTGTGGCATGGTGCGTGCAGGCTCTGGCACAGCAGACAAAGGGAGAGTATCTATATGTTGCAATGCTCTGTAGAAGCCAGGAGTGATGTCCCTTGTGGCATGGTGCGTGCAGGCTCTGGCACAGCAGACAAAGGGAGAGTATCTATATGTTGCAATACTCTGTAGATGCCAGGATTAATGTCCCTTGTGGCACGGTGTGTGCAGGCTCTGGCACAGCAGACAAAGGGAGAGTATCTATATGGGCGGGGATATAGCTCAGTTGGTAGCGCGCTGGATTTGTATTCAGTTGGCCGCTGTCAGCGTGAGTTCGATCCCAGGTTCGGCGGAAATTTATTTCAGAGTCAACTTTGTGTGCAGACTCTCTTCGGTGTCCGAACCCTCCCCCCGTGTACACTACATTGGGTGTGCACGTTAAAGATCCCACGATTGACAAAAGGGTCTTTCCTGGCAAAATTGCTTAGGCACAGTTAATAATTGTCTACCTATACCCGTGTGACTTGGAATAATAGGCCGTGAAAGGTAAATATGCGCCGAAATGGCTGCAATCTACTGGCCGTATAAAATTTCATCTCACACGGCATCACTGCAGAGCGCCTAGAACTGTACCCACGGAATATGCGCGATATAAGCGTCATTGATTGATTGATGTTGCAATGCACTGTAGATAATAATAATAATAGATGCCAGGATTGATGTCCCTTGTGGCACGCAGACAAAGGGAGAGTATCTATATGTTGCAATGCACTGTAGATGCCAGGATTAATGTCCCTTGTGGCACGGTGTGTGCAGGCTCTGGCACAGCAGACAGAGGAGCCCCAGAACAAGCGCAACAAGCTCGTCAAACAGGGATCACTACTCTCCAAGTACTTCCCAGGAGGGTAAGGGCTTCCATTATCTGTGTGTGTGTCTGTCTGTCTGTTTTGCTATTGTACATCGCCTTGAGCTCTAGCGAGAAGGGGCAATTAATGAGTGTTCATTATCATTATTATTATTAATATTCTTATATTATTATTATTATTCATCTTCTGCTTTAAACAATCCATCCGTTATGCTAAAAGGGTTAAAGTGATAGGCCTGGTAGAGAAATCTGAGAATCACAGGCTATTGTACATCACCTTGAGCTCTAGCGAAAAGGGGCAATTACAGTGGAGTCCAGCTATAACGAACCTGGGTATAACGAAATCCCTCTTTTAACAAACTGCCATTGATTTCCCGGCAGACAGCCTTCTATTTCTTACTTGTTACTTTCCGGCTACATCGAACCTTTTGAGCTCATTTGCATAACGAACCCCTCTTTTAACAAACACGTTTTCATCGCCCCAGAGCCGTTTTGTCTCTAAAAGTCACAAGGCTACAACGAACTGATGTCAATAATTGTCTCCCAAGACAAAAATACACAAACACAAGTGCACATCGCGTGATGAGCGAACTCTGAACAAACTAACAGCGGGAGGTGCACGGAACAGATCGAACCACAACCGAAAGTTGTGGTGACGTCATGACATTTTGCGATGTATGTCAGCGAAGCTTGTGCACATGTGGTCTGTTTTGCTAAAAACAATGGCCGACGAACATGGTTTCAAAATCTGGAACTGTGTTTTTGTTTTATCCGATCCGTGACCGAGTGACGCGATATAGAACCACGCATTCGTTTGAATCAATACTCTCCTCAGGCAGTGAAGTCTCCTAAATTGCTCAACACTGTGGAAAGTCTGGAGTGCAGTTATGTCCCGTGAATGAGCGAGTCAAAGTTTTATCGTGAAAACTGACGCTTTTCATGCACCTCCCACTGTTAGTTTGCCTCTCTCTATGGGTTATATTATGAAGCTGTTGAAAACATGCAGAGATTGTACTCTCCAAGGAAAGATCGATGGGACGATCATTTGAAGGTGATTGGGAAAACTTGTCTTGAGGCCCCATTTAGGGTTGAAAACTCTACAGCGAATTACTGATATAACGAACTAAAATGTATCTCCCTTGTGATTCGTTGTACCCGGACTCCACTGTAATAAGTGTTCATTATTATTATTATCATTATTCATCTTCTGCTCTAAACATACCATCCCTTATGTTAAAAGGGTCAAAGTTATAGGCCTTTTAGAGAAATATTAGAATCACCTTGCCAAACATGACATTGACAGAGCAAAGTCTTTATTATCTTGCTTCCAAAGCCGATGCAAAAGGACTTGCATAGTCCATATATACTTGAACATGTAAACAAAAAATACTAAAGCTAAACTTTGTTCATGAATTCTTGGACATGTGAAAGGACTTGGTGATGGTCCATGATATGCCTGGACCATTCTGATTACATCGCTCAATGGCTATTGCCAATTATCTCTCTGACCGGTCGCGAAAGTCCTACGCGAATCTATCAAAACAAGATATCTCCCATATGTTGTTTGCGAGCCGTGTTCGCGAGACGAAAATAATTGCAGATTGGCCGACTTCGACAGTGATCTCCGTTCTGTTCTTCACAGTTATGATAAAGACATCGTTCTAAGGTCAAAACAAGTCGAAATTTTGGGACTGCTGCCGGAAGGAGACCGTAATATATGGTTGCATCACTACAGAAAAAATCGTCTGCTTCAGCGAACGCCGAAACCAAACGGTTGATTATCACATGACACTTTTGCCATATTTAGAGTTGTTTGCACAGTAAGTACAGCCGTGAAAAAATAGCTCCCTTGAAACTGTCTTACAAATCAATTCCTTTGTAATTTAAAAATTACACAACACCATGAAAAATCATTATCGACGATCGCGAATCTGCTTATATCAATAATACATTACAAAAAGCTCTAAATATGTAAAAAAATCGGTTTCCTTGCCAGACAAGGAAACTCAAGGCATCCTGTCAGGGAGAGAATGAGCCGAACTCATTTTGACCTGAGGTCAGGATGATACCTGGACATGAAAAGGTACAGTCTATATATATCCTGGGACGTGTAAAAAGGACTAACGTAAAAGACCTTGGTCATTCTGCCATAAGTGCAGGTGGCTGAATACACCTAAACACGCAGACACCTGGGTAGCGCGACTCCGTTGCTGCTAGCTTTCCACTGGGAGGAAGCGACCCGAATTTCCCAGCAATGGGACAATAAAGTAATGAAAATGAAAAATGAATATGCTAACAGCATGTGAAAAGACTACTGAATGACTATTAACACTTTCCACCCCACCTATGTTGACCAAGGCTTTTTTAGACCAGCTGTGCTGCAGCAGGTCACTCAGGATTGTAGTAACTGTGTAGACACTGTGTAGCAACACACTGGCATGCAGGCGTTAGATCGACGTTACAGGAAGCGACTGAAGCTAACAGTCTGAGCAGATATATCTGTACATGGTCAGAAAGAGCCATATGAGTGGGTACGGATATATCCGTACCTGGGAGACAATGAGGTAAATGAAAAGACTATTGAATGACTATTAAATGAAAAGACTATTGAATGACTAATGAAAAGACTATTGAATAACTATTAAATGAAAAGACTATTGAATGACTATTAAATGAAAAGACTATTGAATGACTATTAAATGAAAAGACTATTGAATGACTATTAAATGAAAAGACTTGAATAACTATTAAATGAAAAGACTATTGAATGACTATGAAATGAAAAGACTGTTGAATGACTATTTACCGTTGCAGGCCTGCCCCAACAAGGCAAAGGTCCGAGACGCTTTCAGAGGATCTAGAGGATGTAGAGGATATCGACGCTGACGACGACATTGAAATGGACGACTTGACGGGCGCACAGATCTATACTTTTGGGGGCAAGCACCATGGACATGCGGGGACGGCTGTTCAGGCTGGCGTTGCTATGGCAACCCTTCACAGCGCCGCTGACGCTTCAACAGCGAAGAACAGTTATGGGGGAGGGGCTAAGGGAAGGGGGATGAAGGGTTCACACTCGCCGGACTTTGGACGTCTGATGCGGGAGGACAGTTATACCAGCGATGCGGAGAGCGAGGCAGTGGTGAAGAACACAGGGTGAGAATTGTTTTGTTTTTTTTCATTTATTTCATTACTTTATTATTTTTGTTTGTTTTCTGTGTGTCCTCACAAATCTTTGATTTATGTCTTTGTGTTATTTTTTTTTTTAATCTCTCCATGTATTCCTTGGAGGGAAGACACAAGATTCACTTGTGTCTTAGTTCCCTCCAAGCCGCTGAACATTTTGTCAAGATAAGTGTTGTCTAATGAGTGTTTGTCTGTGCACTTAAAAGACCGCTGGGTCGATATATCTGTGAACATAATGTTTTGTTTTGTCAATAATGAAGCGTTACAACAACATTACCTTTCTTTTTGTTTTAATTCTGAATTTTGGAGCGTTGGCAGTTGTCTATGGGTTTTTGGATTTGAGTTATATTTCAGTTTTTTCTTTCTTTCTCTCTCTCTGTTACTACAGGCAACTAGGATCTCAGACAGAGTCAATGGGAATGGGTGATGACATGGACGGTCAGGTAAGTCACATACTTTTTTTCTATGTCAGCCTGGAATATATTGTGTGGATAATCAGTCGAGAGATATGGGGTCCTGGTAGCTCAGTCGGTAGAGCACTGGACTTGTGACCCTGGAGGCAAAGGTTCGATTCCATGCTGTGGTGGCTCACAGATGGTCTCCATGCATGTTCCACCCCCTTGTCACTGCCATGGCATGGCTACTAGAATACCAGTCATTTTGAGAGAATTATACAGGTAGCTGATTACACCTAAACACACACATAAAACACACACACACACACACACACCCAAGCACGTTTAGCTAGGTTGACACAAAATAAGACCTATTTTGCACAATGCTATGGTTAAAATGCATAGCAGGGATGGCCAAATCTCAAAAGTTTTACTTGCCAGCCGGGCGAGTAACTTCAAGAAAGTCACTAGCCTGGTAGAAATGTCACTGGCCCGGTACCACGGTTGATCTGTAGTGTTTATGGCTTGAAAACTCGATATTAAAACCAAAAGTGTTGCATTTGACCAGAATTTTCATTGGCCAGCCAGGCAGAATTCTACTAGCCCGGCGGATTTTTTACTCGTCCCTGGCGATCGGGCAGACGATTTGGCCATTCCTGCATAGGAACCTGAAAAGTGCAATATTTACATACAATTGTGCAGTAAGTGTGAAAATGGTTTTTGCAGACTGAGGCAGAGCCACCAGCCAAGCTGAAGCGTATCTTCAAAGTGGTGTTTGTGGGGGACTCCGGGGTGGGCAAGAGCAGCTTTATCTTTCGCTTCTGCAACGACACGTTCAAGGCAAGCTTCAGTGCCACCATCGGTAAGCTATGCTGTTTTGGGGTTCCTTCATACTGGCTGTCTTCTTTGTCAGAGTTTAAGTGATGTAAACCCATTCTTGCATGGTTGAAACAACTTTTATTTAATTGCAATAGCATGACATTTGTACAAATTGTGATATTAGGATGCTTACTCAAGCACATGCTTTTTTGAGCAGATGCTTTAGAGTTTTACAAAGCAGAAATAAACATAACCCATTCGTAGAACAGGCTAGTGGACTAGACTATGAAAAATGTATTATACTGATATCAATCTCTCTGTCATCTTCAGAATTTTCAAGTAGTGAAACACAAGGGATAAAACAACACTTTTTACCATTTTGTTAATATTGGCTGCTTGGTTTAAAACAATAGGGTTTGCTAAAATGTATATATATATATACAAGAGGACACTATTTTGTGAACTGTGTTAGTGTACCTTTTCTTAGTTAATGATTTCTGTTTCAGGCGTTGATTTTCAAGTGAAGCCGCTGGTGGTGGGTGACAGTATAGTTGTGCTGCAGTTGTGGGACACAGCAGGGCAGGAGAGGTGAGCAAGAACTGCACACACTATGTCAGGTTTATTTTTATGGGTTGTGGAAGGTCTGTTGGTTTGCTTTGTAAGCACACCGCATGTGACATTTAGGCCAAGCGCTTGCAATCGGCGTGTCTCCACACGTGGTAGGCAATCTGTGCATTGAAGGACGCAATCACATCGGCAATGCCGACAGTCAGCTCCGATGTGCATACTTTCGAACCAAAAGAGTGTTATATTGAGCAGAAAGCACAGATCGGAGATAGTTCTCACTGAGATGGCAGTCATTCGCAAGAGTTCACTGGTACAGATCGCGCCTGACAACCACATGTAGAGACCTTCCGCTCGCTAGTCATTGGCCTACAATGTCACTTGTAGTTTGCCTCAGTATTTCCAATCAAAAGCATTACTCTTCCACAACCCATACACAAATTGATAAAATTATTTCCGAACAACCGGCACGGTTGGCCTAGTGGTAAGGCGTCCGCCCCGTGATCGGGAGGTCGTGGGTTCGAACCCCGGCCGGGTCATACCTAAGACTTTAAAATTGGCAATCTAGTGGCTGCTCCGCCTGGCGTCTGGCATTATGGGGTTAGTGCTAGGACTGGTTGGTCCGGTGTCAGAATAATGTGACTGGGTGAGACATGAAGCCTGTGCTGCGACTTCTGCCTTGTGTGTGGCGCACGTTATATGTCAAAGCAGCACCGCCCTGATATGGCCCTTCGTGGTCGGCTGGGCGTTAAGCAAACAAACAAACAAACAAAAAATTTCCGAACATCGTCTGTGTAATTCTGTTCAGGTTAGGTTTAGACGAAATATCACAGGTAAACAACAGCAAATTTGGCTTAGATTTTGGCGCATGTAACACAGAATCAGGTTTTTTTCTTTTCTCTGAAGGGGCTTTCAAAAATAAAAATAAATTAAGGTTCTGAAGGTTGCCTTAGTCTTGGAATGTTGCTTGGTAGAAATGTATTGTCCGTAGTATTCTCTGTGTGCTCTTGGATCAGGAGGGCATGTTTGCATGATGTCAAAGGGCGTGGAGAAAAAGGGTTTTGCTATACTTGAACAGGAGAAAAACAAAATCATCTAAAAGTGGACCAAGATGGGAACAACTTCTTTTTTAACCCTCAGGAAATTGCTGAGAGATCAGGGGAGGAGTATGAATCGGTTTGTGTGAATGCAAAACTGATTGATACCACCACAGTATAGAGCAGTCAGATTTTAATACTCGAAGCACTAGTTGATCTGTTGAGTTGGCATTCCAGGTATCGCAGTGTGACCAAGCAGTATTTCAGAAAGGCGGATGGTGTGATCCTCATGTACGACGTCACTTCAGAGCAGTCCTTCCTTAACATCCGACAGTGGATGGACAGCGTACAGGTACAACTGTTTGCTTTTCTGTCGATATGTTGCTGTGGATTAGAGCTGTAATAATAGTTTATAATTTGTGTGTACCTGCATGTGTGTGTGTGTGTGTGTGCGCTTGTATGTGTGTGCATGTATGCATCCTCCTAAATTGTACAAATGCATATGTGTGAGTGTGTGTGTGTGCATGTGTGTGTACACTTGCATTTTTGTGGAGTGTTCAGTCACCAACATGTGTGCCCTTACGCGTATGTACCTGTACAACCTTACAAATATAATGTTGACTTAAACGTGTACAGCAAGGTGTCGAGGAAGGAACAGTGCTCTGCATCATCGGCAACAAGATGGACATCTTTGAGTCTGACCCTGAACACGCCACCAAGGTCAAGGATGGGTCTAAGCTCGCTGTGGTACGTAATACCTTTGTGATAATGTATGTGTTAACTTTGAAACAACTACGTGTGCCAATAAGACTGTTGGAGGCTGTGTTGTGTGAAATGTAGGGAACGGGTAATGAATCACCAAAATCACCGACGGGCGCAGTGGCGTGGTGGTAAGACGCCGGCCTCCTAATCGGGAGGTCGTGAGTTCGAATCCCGGTCACTGCCGCCTTGTGGGTTAAGAGTGTAGATTTTTCCGATCTCCAAGGTCAACTTATGTGCAGACCTGCTAGTGACTTAACCCCCTTCGTGTGTACACGCAAGCACAAGACCAAGTGTGCACGGAAAAGATCCTGTAATCCATGTCAGTTCGGTGGGTTATGGAAACACGAAAATACCCAGCATGCCTACTCAACGAAAGCGAAGTGAGCTGACTATGCTCTCAGAGTATAGTGTGGGGAACCCAAATGAGCAAACGAGCTCACACGTAACCAGAAAATTCTGGAACGCTGAAGAAGAAGAATCAACAAAATTTCACTCAAACATGTATCAGTGACCAAAGAACAAAATGAGAAAATGGTGTGAATTAATTGTGTTTGCTTCTTTATTTTATCCAACATTAAGTTGATTAACAGCGTAACAAAACATGTACCCTGTTTAATATGTGATAGTGTCAAAACTGTAAAGTAGGCATGTCTTAGGGAATGAGAAGTCAATTTGTATTGTATTTAGTGCCATTTGTTTTGTTTGTTTGTTTTCATTGGAGAGTATTGAAGAGTGTGTGTGTTTGTGTTTGTAGAGAGAGAGAGAGAGAGAGAGAGAGAGAGAGAGAGAGAGAGAGAGAGAGAGAGAGAGAGAGAGAGAGAGAGAGAGAGAGAGAAATGTAAGCACTGCTATAGTTTGTACTCTAAAAGAATTTGTTATCTGTGTACAGCATATGTATTTCCTTTGTAAAATATTATGTGCTGAGTGTGAGCATTCCTCTTTGTTTCAGGAATACGACGCATTGTTCTATGAGACCAGTGCAAAAACAGGAAGCTACGTCACAGAAGCCATGCTTGGAATGGCCAGGTTTGTCCCACGTTTCAACGTTTCACATGTATACATCGTAGAAGTTCTGTTTGTATCATAAGTTGAAGGGGATGGGGTGAGTGGGTGCAGATAAATGAGGTCTCATTACTATGGCTGATGGGGTCTATGTCGACCAAACGAGTGGGATTCCCTGTAGGTGGAGTTCCCACAGGGTAGAGTTTTTCAATAAAACTTGCAAACCATACTCGAATTTCTAAGAAATATTAAAAAAAATAGAAAAACATCAAATTCTACCGATGTCGCAAAGCATCCTGTGACTTTCAGCGATATCAGTGAAACGCTACAGGAACTACACCCTGTGGTGCACCAGTAGTGGAATGCATGAATGGAGACTATTATAGTTAGCAACTAAACGTAGGTTCGAACTACGCAGTTCGTAACTAAAGATTTAGTCAGTCTGCAATGCATGAGAGCGAACTTGGTCGAGACTACTTAGTTACCAGCTAAAAGAGTAGGTCATAACTTTCAGGTGACGTCATAGGGAAATCCCCGTCATTGCGCAGGCGCGGTGAACTCTTCACCTTCGAAAGTGGTAAACAAACCAGCATGGGATTGGGAGCATGGTAACAGTGCGAACTTGAGTGGTTGATCGATGCAATATTATTTTGGCGAGCAAACAAGACAAACATAGGCAGAACGCAAATGTTTCTCTCAGTTCTTCCGCACACTACGAGAGCTAAAACTGCCCGACCGGGGAGATGTACGCAGCATATAGGCTGAGTCAGTGTCGTCGAAGATTTGAGTGATGGCTCAGTCAGTATGTACTGGGAAAAAGTCCGTGTCCCTCATACTGATTGTGCATTTTAAAGCAAAGCTGGAACTTTGTAACAGACAATGATGTATGGATGTATTTAAGTTTGTGTTTCAATTTATGGGAGCGAAACTGACATTTCTGAACTGAAAAAAGTCGTGTTTTGTGGAGTTTAGAGTTGTCAGTAGAGACCGAGTAATCGTTGAAGAGAAATAATTGCATGGTTCACCGATGGAGAGTTAAACGACCATAAAACCGCACCACAGGTATGTCACGAAGCTGTCTAAGTTCTACACTATACAACAAAAGAAAATTGAATGAGGGAATCAAGACAATAGATCAACTCTCTCTCTTTCTTTCTCTCAGTCTCTATCTCTCTCTCTCTCTCACACACACAGGCATACGCACACACTAACACACACACACACACACACACACACACACACACACACACACACACACTCACTCACTCTCTCTCTCTCTAAACCGCTAAGAGGGAGGGACAAAGTTGAGAACAAGAGTGCCAGATAAAGGAAGGAATGTAATTTGGAGCGATCATTAAACAAATTAAAGGCAGAGTAAGCCTCCCGTAAACCATCACAGATACGGTCAGGCTTTTACACACAGTACAAACACCCTTTCATTTAAACACTCACCAATTGAGAACATCCTAGGTGCCCTCCGTAAAGAGCGAACAATTTTCAAAGAATTTATTTTTGCGTGGTTTATCTTACCCCTGAGCCATCGTGAACCCGTGTGATCCAGTTTTCCCTTTTCACAATGCAGTCGTCATAGTTAGTCATTTGAATGCGACTCGACGTGAGCTTATCTACAATAGCACGTTTTTTTATGCACGAAACAACGGCTGTGGTTCACAAGAACTCTAGCGATGGCTTGTGACTGTTGAGAGGAACGGCGATTTGCACTGATAAACCGGCCGTCGTCTGCTACGACCCTTGCGTGACCCTGCTTCCGGGCTTTTCTTTTTTTAAACTTTCACAACTTCGAATTGTTCTGATCTTGTCTTGATGAAAAACGAATTCTTTTATGATTAAAGAATGTTTGTGTAACAAGCTGTCAATTTATTATTTAGATTTTAAAAGTTAGGTCTAGCGCAAAAACGAGGCGCCGTTGTTGTTAACGGAACAAGTCTACGAAAATAAATTCTTGGAAAATGTCTCACGCTCGACAGAAAGCAGCCAGGATGTTCCCGTTCGGTGAGCGTTCAAATGGAAGTATGCTTGTACTGTATTTAGACGCTCGGGGAGCTCTGTGATGGTTTACGGGAGGCTTACTGTGCCTTTAAGAAACAAGCAAGTTAGCAAGCAAATCCTTGAAAATGTGTGATGTCATACAAAAGGAGCCAACAATGTTTTGGCCTGGTGTTCTACTTACAAAATAAACTAGTAAAAGAATTGTGAGATGTAAAGAGAAAAGATTAACTGGAAACACTACCGAATTACAAGACATCATCAGTGATTTGAATCATGCACTTATGATTTTCTTCCTTTTTTCCAGATCGGGTAGAATACTTTATGTCAGTGACATATTTAAATGATTGCAATTTTGTGCTGGTCTTTAACATGAATAATTAGATACAATGAATACATTATTCAATGAGTAGGAAGTGACAATATTTTAATGTGTATGATCTTGTTTGATGAATGCCGCAAACACTCTGAGAAGTTCTTCTAAGCAAGCAAAGAAACAGAGGTAATGAAGTTGGATACTGAGATGACTATATTTTGTAACTTAGACACTCTGTCTATAAGGAAGCTAGCTGTTTCTTGAACATCATTTGAAAATTAATCTGCGCCAGTTTAAATGCATTGCTTCGGTATGGTAGAGCTGATCATCAAAATGCATCTCATGTGTGAAATTTTAGCTTTGATGTTGCACTGACTTCAGAAGACTAACCTGTTTCGTGAGTAAAAACTGCAAACATTTCAAGCTGACAAGAACAGAACGATGTTAAAATATAAGATATGATAAGGGAAATGTGAAGGATAATTAAACAAAGAATTAAATTGTAACCCACTCTGTACAAGTGGCGCGTTTTGCTGCATTGATCATCTTTTATTCTTTCATGTGTTCTTTTGAGTTTCCGACAACATTTGTTGTGTCATTGTGTATGAACGTTTTAATTTAAATGATGATAAACAATGATTGCATATTTTGTGTAAACGATTTCGCTCAACGTCTCAGATGTGGCATGCAGGCTTCACGTGGAATAAAACCATCCCTCCACTTTAACATATACCAGCTGTCAAAAACACGTGTGTTTACTTTGAAGTGTTGGAATGTTTGATCAATTAATTTGTTTAACTTCTACTGGCATCAATCCGCAAAATGTATTCATTCAAACATTCCAACTTTGCACATGACCCAGTCAGAATGTAAATGTTTGGTATGTATCAAAGTGTATAGATGGCCTAACCTCATGTAAGAGCCCATGCAGATATAAAATAGTAAGCCAAACTTGGCGTTTGCAAGAAGAACGGTGCCTTGAAACTGACAGCAGCAAGTTAACAACAATTTAATTATCCACAATCACAGTGTCACTCAGCTTTTCACCCCATCCAAACCACCAGCCATCCTCTCACTAAAAACCAAAACAAACTCCACAAAACACACACACACACACACATTAAAGCACAGAGAATCATGAGATTTGTTTGTTTGTTTATTCATCCTGTAGAATGTTTCTTTAGCCACTGAGCCAACTATAATACTCGTCATAAAAAGTAGGCAGATCCGTTTGAGGGCAAATCTTTATGATGAGGCCGTTTATTAAAAAAACCAAATACAGGTTGACCCAAAAACAATGCAACCCACAACAAGTTAATAACCTACATTTGTGGACATAAACTTCAGCCTATGCATGACCCTTCTACAAAGTGACAATTTTGAAGATCAAATAGGCTGACTTTTGTGCAATTTTAAATTAAGTTCCCAATTTTGGGGATCGACTCAACGGTACGGGTTTTAAAATTGAGCGGTAGCCAAACTTGCCCGATCTAAGCGCTCAAGATTGTAACATTCGGGGCAATTCGAATCACAAAAGTATACCTTAATCAACATTCAGACCTGGGAATCCCTGTTTTGGACTTGGAGTATTCTCAAACAAACTTGGTGTATTTTTTTTTTAAATGAGCGTACTCCACATTTAAACATGCTTCACACGCGTCTGTCTATGAGTATATAACTGCTTTCTTCAGGTCACCGATGATCTAGGGGGTGTATACTCAGACATTCAGATAATATAAAAGCTAAAAGTCTGGAGGGTTTAAATTAAGTAAGTATTGATGCCGTTCATGGTCAAACTTCGTTTTAGTGAATCGACCTCCGAATTTGGAATTTATTTTTTGAAATAGAGCACAAAAGTCAGACCATTTGACCAGTTACATTTGATCTACAAAATGTCCACTTTGTGGAAGGGTCATGCACTGGCTGCGGTTTATGTACCTTAAAAATAAAGTGATTCGGTCAACAGATGTAGAAGTTATTAGCATTGTTTTAGTGTTACATTTTTTTGGTTTATCCTGTATATGACTGAAAAAAGCCATTCATTCCCCAAACCTATTCAGAAAGCAGATTGGGTTTATATGACATAGTGTTTATACAGTGGAAAATACAACACAGAACCCCTGCAAAATCAAATTCGCAAAATCAATGTTCCCGCGTTAAAATTGACAAAAAATCAGAACTGCCAAAACAAAACATCTTCTGCACGTCAATAGAAAAAACAATTAAATCTGCATCCAAATCAGTCAGTTTTGTTCACATATCTGGTCTAACACTGACATTAAGGCATGTTGATTTGTGTAGGTGTCATTCCTCTGAGAAGCTGTAAAAGGCAGTTTTAGTGGGTAATGAGACAAAAACCGGTACGTTTTCGTAACTCCTCAACGCATTGCCTTCAACGTTGCGGTGATTTGTGCTAACAGTAGTAACACATGTGGGAAAGTTCATACGGATTTTAAAGTCATTTGAGACATTAGTCTGCTGTTAATTGACATGCCAGAAAGAGTTCTTAAATTGATGGTAGGTCTTCGCTGACTCATTGAAAAACAATTAATTTGTTGTTATCTTCAAGAACAATAACAGATGCGTCACACAATTAAATTTCATGTACATATTTTATCAGACATTGGCGGTATGAGGATTTCAACGCGAACATTAATATTTTGCCTCATTCAGAGCGCTGAGCGCAAATGTAGGCCTACGCCTAGAAAAGCTCACGGCTGACACGCTTAACTGATCATGGCTCTTGAAAGAGCATTTTCCAAGAATGTGTGTGTGCGTACAAGTGCGCTGTGAACAGTCATAGTTGAAAATGTATGAAATTAAAGGTAAATTGAAGCTTTCATTTTTCTTAATGCATGCTATTTTTTTTTTACAAATTCAGTTCATTGGACAGGGTACATTTTTATTTTTAAAATTCGTTCTGGCATGTCGCGCAACAGCAGAACTAATATCTCACATGACTTGAGATTCCGTGTGTACTTAACGACATGTGTTAGCCCAAATCACTGACAAGTTTTAAGACAATGCGTTGAGGAGTTACTGAAATGTACCATTTTTTTTTCTCATTTTTGTACTTAACGACGTGTGTTAGCACAAATCACTGACAGTTTTAAGACAATGCGTTGAGGAGTTCTGAAATGTACCATTTTTGGTCTCATTACCCGCTAAAACGACTTCAAAAACTGAGAGGATTGACAACTACAAAGCTCAGCATGCCATAGCGTTCATGTTAGACAAGATATATGTGAACAAAACGGACTGTTTTGGATAAAGATTTGATTGTTCTGTCTAATGACATGCAAAACATGTTTCGGTTTAGTTGTTCTGATTTGTGTTGTTGATTTTAACACGGGAAGCTTGATTTTGTGAATTTGATTTGTGGGGGGGGGGGGGGGGGGGGGGGGGTGTCTGTGTTGCAGGTTTCACTGCATAGACACTACGTCATGAAAACCCAATTTTGTTTCTGAATAAAGTAGGGAAATTAATGGCCTTTTCAGTCATATACTTGGTTTTTCAATCAACAGCCTCATCAGTAAGATCTGCCCTCAAACGCATCTGCCTACTTTTTATGACGGGTAGTGTAGAAACCTCTGCAAGCATTCTCAGCCGAATCAGATGGAAAAGCACAGAATTGTGATGGTACTCTGAATTTGATCATCGTCCCCAGCGAACCCAGGAACCAAGGTGCAAACAGCCTTCCCTTAATGTACGGTCCTTCCTGAAAAATAAAGAAAAC
>NC_090254.1:12515987-12585451 GCF_037325665.1 Littorina saxatilis
TTATCCTGTATATGACTGAAAAAAGCCATTCATTCCCCAAACCTATTCAGAAAGCAGATTGGGTTTATATGACATAGTGTTTATACAGTGGAAAATACAACACAGAACCCCTGCAAAATCAAATTCGCAAATCAATGTTCCCGCGTTAAAATTGACAAAAAATCAGAACTGCCAAAACAAAACATCTTCTGCACGTCAATAGAAAAAACAATTAAATCTGCATCCAAATCAGTCAGTTTTGTTCACATATCTGGTCTAACACTGACATTAAGGCATGTTGATTTGTGTAGGTGTCATTCCTCTGAGAAGCTGTAAAAGGCAGTTTTAGTGGGTAATGAGACAAAAACCGGTACGTTTTCGTAACTCCTCAACGCATTGCCTTCAACGTTGCGGTGATTTGTGCTAACAGTAGTAACACATGTGGGAAAGTTCATACGGATTTTAAAGTCATTTGAGACATTAGTCTGCTGTTAATTGACATGCCAGAAAGAGTTCTTAAATTGATGGTAGGTCTTCGCTGACTCATTGAAAAACAATTAATTTGTTGTTATCTTCAAGAACAATAACAGATGCGTCACACAATTAAATTTCATGTACATATTTTATCAGACATTGGCGGTATGAGGATTTCAACGCGAACATTAATATTTTGCCTCATTCAGAGCGCTGAGCGCAAATGTAGGCCTACGCCTAGAAAAGCTCACGGCTGACACGCTTAACTGATCATGGCTCTTGAAAGAGCATTTTCCAAGAATGTGTGTGTGCGTACAAGTGCGCTGTGAACAGTCATAGTTGAAAATGTATGAAATTAAAGGTAAATTGAAGCTTTCATTTTTCTTAATGCATGCTATTTTTTTTTTACAAATTCAGTTCATTGGACAGGGTACATTTTTATTTTTAAAATTCGTTCTGGCATGTCGCGCAACAGCAGAACTAATATCTCACATGACTTGAGATTCCGTGTGTACTTAACGACATGTGTTAGCCCAAATCACTGACAAGTTTTAAGACAATGCGTTGAGGAGTTACTGAAATGTACCATTTTTTTTTCTCATTTTTGTACTTAACGACGTGTGTTAGCACAAATCACTGACAGTTTTAAGACAATGCGTTGAGGAGTTCTGAAATGTACCATTTTTGGTCTCATTACCCGCTAAAACGACTTCAAAAACTGAGAGGATTGACAACTACAAAGCTCAGCATGCCATAGCGTTCATGTTAGACAAGATATATGTGAACAAAACGGACTGTTTTGGATAAAGATTTGATTGTTCTGTCTAATGACATGCAAAACATGTTTCGGTTTAGTTGTTCTGATTTGTGTTGTTGATTTTAACACGGGAAGCTTGATTTTGTGAATTTGATTTGTGGGAAGGGGGGGGGGGGGGGGGGGGGGGGGGGGGGGGGGGGGGTGTCTGTGTTGCAGGTTTCACTGCATAGACACTACGTCATGAAAACCCAATTTTGTTTCTGAATAAAGTAGGGAAATTAATGGCCTTTTCAGTCATATACTTGGTTTTTCAATCAACAGCCTCATCAGTAAGATCTGCCCTCAAACGCATCTGCCTACTTTTTATGACGGGTAGTGTAGAAACCTCTGCAAGCATTCTCAGCCGAATCAGATGGAAAAGCACAGAATTGTGATGGTACTCTGAATTTGATCATCGTCCCCAGCGAACCCAGGAACCAAGGTGCAAACAGCCTTCCCTTAATGTAGCGGTCCTTCCTGAAAAATAAAGAAAACATATAACTGAGCACCTTCAGTATTCACGGGGATGGGTTTTGGTTAGCGAGGGGAGGGTGTGTGTTGGGGGGAGAAGGTGTGTACGTGTTGAGCTGTGTGTGTGTGTGTGTGTGTGTGGGGGGGGGGGGGGGGGGTGAGGAAGCACTTGCTCTTCACATGACCATTGGGATCAGGGATGGTGTGTGTGATATTGTAATCTAAACTATTAAAAAAATCTGTGCGTGTATGAACTTTGTGCTCGGCAGAAATGTTTCTCGATTTTAGTCAAAAACAAGTGTGCCCTCAACCCACACACTTTCGCTCTTCAGCATCAACACTATACAGTTTGAGTTTCATTGGGAAATGTGTCTCGATTTCAGTCCAAAACAGAACTTTCAGGATCCAAAGCACTCGCCTGTCAGCCTTTTTTATTAAAATACATTCAACCCACCACATTTTCCAGTGATGAAGATTCTGGGGATGTGTGTTGATCCCATTGATTTTGGCCATTTCAGATCTGGCCAGTTGTACATGGGATAGGAACATAACTTCACCCAGACACATAAAATATTGACACCCTGACAGTCAGTGACTGCTTCATGTGCATAGTTGAATTTTGTTTATGAACGAATTTCTCAAAAGTCACTCGCAGAAGTAAAGAAGTAACATTTTTGTTAATCTGAGAGTGGTTTCCACAACAAAATCTAACTCTGAGCAGGAAGAAGCCAGGGTGTTGAATTTAGAAGTATCCGAGTGAACAGATTCATTCTTATTCCATGTAAAAGCCTGGCAAGATCTAGGATGGTGAGCCAAGGGAAGAATAACTGTATGTGCCTTTTAAATAATTCCAGTAAATTAGTAATGATTTCATTTTATCTTGCAATTTTGTTTTACTTTCCTGTGCTGCATTAGTTCATTCACACTGTGTAATTTACTTTAAGAATAGTGGCAAAGGATTTGAGAAGAGAAAGAGAACTAAAACCAAGCTTTATGTACCATTTTGTATAAATAGTACAAATTGTACTATGCAAGGATACATACAGATGTAAGAATTTATTTTATACAAAGCCGTAATGTTTTTGTGTCAATAAACTTGCATCTCCTGCCACTACTCTCAGATTCAGATGTAACAAGTGTTGACATAGCTGAATGTATCTATCTAGATTGTAAGTGCATCTAATGTGAAACGCAGATCTCTTCACAACACAACGTACAAAAGTCTGCCAAAACATCTACACAGCTTCAAACTACTATCACCAGTGCCAATTTACATATCATAAATCAATTTTACAATAACAATTTAAAAGGCACAAGCAGGTACTTGGTAGTGGTACAGAAATGTGTGACTTACTCTTCATGGTAGTCTGTAAAGCAGCATGTCCACTCAGTCTGAATCCTCTCCAGAATCCATATATCTGAATGCAAGAGCTGTATGAACACTTCATCACACATCATCTCTGGTTTCTTAGGAGGCCTGAAAAAAAAACCCATAAAATAATTAATTAACAATAAATAATAACTGTATTATAATTAAACCACTCGCTCATTGATTCTTTTATCCCCTCTTTCACAATCATAGTTTATACAGCAGCATTTACCTCTGACTCTGTTCATGCAGAGTAAATATCAAGTATTTAAACAGAAAAATAAGTCATTGTTGAATAACCCTTCTAAAAATACACAATAGACACACTTTCAGTGGCAGTGATTCAAGTGAAGTCAGTTTCTTTCTTCATTTGTATACGAGGCTGTGCCAAAAGGTGCTCTGTCAGAGGGGGACATTTTATAAGAAAATAAAAGTAACAGTATCATTTCAACACTTACACAATGTGAAAGAATAGTCATTTGGACATACAATTCCAGTCTTAAAAAGATAACTCAGTAAAGCGACTTTGAGAAAATGATGTGTAATCGTAATTTTTGGGAATCTGTCGGATGTAACAATGGACATGAAAGACAAGTAAAATTAGTTGTAAACCTATATCATTTGAGCAAATTTTTACTTGTATCATTTATATAACCATGTAGCAGGTGTTTAAACTAAAATGTACTGATTGCTGATAGAAACTGAACACAATATAGTGCAATGATGATGTCATGTGTTGCATCCGACAGATAGCAATTACTAGCAGTTTGAATTCAAGAACAGCAAAGCACAGTTTTGATCAAAAACCAAGTTTATTCATTTGGTGAAGTCCTTTCATTGCTGTCAGAAACAATAACATTGATCATGCCTGGAGAAAAGATTGCCAGCCATACCATTCATCTGTCGGAGGTAACATATTTTTAGAATGGACACAAATGATGATGTCATGTGTTGCATCCGACAGTAAATGTAAATTTAGCAGTTTTGCCAGAGTAATGGTGGGAATCGCAAACTTAGCCCGTTTGTGGAAAAGAAAGGGACATTTTGATCCGTTTTTAGCTCATATCGTGCTGACTGATGAAGGCCAGAGCCACATGACACGAGCGAAGCCGTGTCAAAGTTTCGGTTGACAGTTTGATATCTGTGTCAGGAGTTTCGATCGACGCCTGACTTAACACTTTTGAGGCAGTCTTTGTTATTTTTGAGTTTGTTTCCTGCATATGATAGCCGTGTAAACTGTTTAACACGGTTCCAAAGGTTATTTTAGGTTTCGAACTTTCACTCAGTATTTTTTGTTTTTCGGGTTGAACTTTCTGTTGACCGCAACTTACAAGAAAAAGCTGACATGGAACTGATACTTACCGCTGCGTGTTATCGACGCCATCTTGGAGGGAAAAGTGCGCGAAAGGCATTGTGGGAAGGAATGTCTTTTTACTGCGATGCGACAAACATCCGGTAGAAGTAAAATCGCGGCCAGAATTATTAAATGTTCGATCGAAACACTCTGACATGACGAAGTTACTCCGTAAAAAACATGCCTGATATAAAATATATACAACAATCAGTGCTGTTTTCACCGTTGCTAAACGTCAAACTAAGATTGCAGCACTTGTTTCTGTGTTCTTCTAGAGAGATTTCTGGAGCAAATCACTGCCGTCAACCTTTTCTGCTGGTGTGACATCTGACATGATAGGTTACGATCGTAACAGCTTTTAAAAAAACCGTTTTTCACACATTTCGGGAAGAATTTTGTTCTGCTTTTTACATTGATTAAAAAGCTGAATCTCTCCTCTTTCACCCATCTACAAAAAAATGACTCTCAACTTGAAAGATAAAAAACAAAAAATCGTTGTTTGTGGGTCCCCTAAAATGTCCCCACTTCCGGATCAACATTCGGACCTGGATCTTGTAATTATTTTGTATTTTAACCCTTTCAAAGGCCAACATGCACCTTAATGTTGTGCATGTTGTATCTTTGATATACTTTTAAGCTAAGTGAGGCTAAATCAGGAAAAATGTATGATTACAAAACAAAATATCAATGTGCAAATTTGACAGGGGTCTCCCAGAGCACCTTTTGGCACAGCCTCATACACACAAAAATTGTTTTGGGCCAGTTAGTGTTACTCTTGGCTTTACACACTTACTACACTATATCTAATTACACATGCACTCAGCTTAGAAAACATACTTCTAATGTTGGGAGTGCAGTGTGAGCCAGGACATTTACAGCAAATAAGGATACACAACAGTTCATTCAGAGATAGATTTGCCATTCACTGCATTATATTGTTAGTTGAATGAGATAGATCTACAGCGATGCTTCAATGCATTAGATTTGCTTTGTTTTAGTGTCTACTGTTCATTGCTCCACCGTGGGAAATTCAGTCAACAGTGCACAGTTCCGAAGAAACCGATGCTGCTGTGCATAATCATTGATGCATTGACGATCGTTCATTGTCAATGTCACTGTCAGAAAAACAACAACTGTATCTTTCATCGTCACCACTACACAATGGCTCGTAGGCCTATTTTCCTATGACACTGAACACGGCATATTTCGGAGACACTCAGACAGTACTGCCTGGCCCATAGATCTAGATCTACCCTTGCTCTCACTTTCTAACAAATGTATTATTGCAATATAATCTGACACACACTCACACACCGAGGCGCACAAACGAACACACACACCGTGGGACACACAAACTACACGCACACAACGGATGAATCTTGCTCTTACCTGTTGGATGATCCAAACCGATTAAAATCAGCGACAGGAAGATGTACAAGCCAAATTTGTACAGTCGCTGATGTAAAAAGTGGAAATTTAGTCAATGTTCATAGCAAATCTCCCGACTCAAGGTAGATCGTGTCCCAAATCAGCTGTGCCGGTCACTTCACGACTTGTATTTGAACCCCCTCCAAAGCGCAATCAATGTTTCAACTTCTTTGTCGACATCATTCTTTGGTTCATGCGTCGGACTGCCGAATATTTGATTTTTTTGTACAGCAAAATCAAAGACTGTCATGGCGGCCGCCATTTGTATTTTTGCAATAGTTCGAAACTAAGGAATTTGGTCCTCCTCGGAGGAGGACCAAATTTAGGCAAGTTAGTCACCAACTTAGGTCGGAACATTTGAAAATATCGTGCCATGCATTGCGCACTAGAGCGATAGTTTCGAACTTTGGATTTAGTTCCCAACTAGCTTGATAGTCTCCATTCATGCATTCCACTACTGATTACTGACATTGGAAAACGTCTAACTGTTGATATTCAGTGAACTTCTTTAAAGCGAACGACAAGAAGGAGAAGTGAACTTCTTCTCTCTCAATCATAGAAATCATATTGTGAACAGTGTTCCATCTTACTACAGTCACTTCGTTGTTTAGATTTCGATTTGTAAACCCGACTGGATCTATTTGTCGAGTACAGTATTCCTTTGTTTTTTAAGTGTTCCAATAACTAAATTTTCTTGTTTTTACATTTAGTCAAGTTTTGACTAAATGTTTTAACATAGAGGGGGAATCGAAACGAGGGTCGTGGTGTATGTGTGTGCGTGTGTGCGAGCGTGTGTGCGTGTGTGCGTGCGTGTAGAGCGATTCAGACCAAACTACTGGACCGATCTTTATGAAATTTGACATGAGAGTTCCTGGGAATGATATCCCCGAACGTTTTTTTCCTTTTTTTGATAAATACCTTTGATGACGTCATATCCGGCTTTTTGTAAAAGTTGAGGCGGCACTGTCACGCCCTCATTTTTCAATCAAATTGATTGAAATTTTGGCCAAGCAATCTTCGACGAAGGCCGGACTTCGGTATTGCATTTCAGCTTGGTGGCTTAAAAATTAATTAATGACTTTGGTCATTAAAAATCTAAAAATTGTAATTTTTTTTATTTTTTTCTAAAACGATCCAAATTTACGTTCCACTTATTTTCCATCATTTGCTGATTCCAAAAACATATAAATATGTTATATTTTGATTAAAAACAAGCTCTGAAAATTAAATATATAAAAATTATTATCAAAATTAAATTTTCGAAATCAATTTAAAAACACTTTCATCTTATTCCTTGTCGGTTCCTGATTCCAAAAACATATAGATATGATATGTTTGGATTAAAAACACGCTCAGAAAGTTAAAACAAAGAGAGGTACAGAAAAGCGTGCTATCCTTCTCAGCGCAACTGCTACCCCGCTCTTCTTGTCAATTTCACTGTCTTTGCCGTGAGCGGTGGACTGACGATGCTACGAGTACACGGTCTTGCTGCGTTGCATTGCGTTCAGTTTCATTCTGTGAGTTCGACAGCTACTTGACTAAATGTTGTATTTTCGCCTTACGCGACTTGTTTGATTCTGTCATAGAATATTGTCTTAATTAGAATTCCTTTGGATTAACGAGTTCATCAGAGAGAAATCTCTTGCACACGAGCTTGATATTAGGCGATGGAGTTATGGGTAGATCGAGTTCCACTTGAATATGCATAAAATATAATGCTGAAAGTTTGGTGTGGATCACCCATGTCTTGTTTAATCAGTGTGGAACCACTCTGATGTACAGATTCTGACTGAATCACTATCCTTGTTTTCTTACTTTGTTTCAGCTTACTGCAGGACAAGGAAGACAAAGCCATCGAAGCTTCCCTTCACTTAGAAGATGCACCCAAGAAAAAGAAAGGATGCTGCAAATAATCACCACCAGCGCTACTGTACTTTCCTTTTTTGCCTGCCATGTTATCTCCGCTGGAAAAGAAAGATCCTGGAAACATCTGCCACCAGGAACCTATGAATCTCACACGTGGTTTAAAATGGCAAGAGAGTAATATGGAAACGCTAGCTGTTGCCAGTGAAAGGATGACCGTCATCTCATCTGAAAGGATTTGCAAAATCAAGGTTCCTTGTCACGCAGGCTGTTGCCATAGTTATACACAAACTCTACTGCAATGACATCTTCATGCTCTGGTTATTTCCCTTGAACTGTGCCTTCTTGTCAGATTTGAGTTATTGGGTGGACAACTCTTGTCTCTTTTGAGACCCAGATGTGCTTTCGTTTCTTTAAATGTGACCCTCCACCACGGAATGAGTCGCATGTCATCTTTGCATGATTTTCATATTTTTACATTTTCCTAAAGCGTTTTTTATGCTCTATCCAGTGGTGAAAACCGTTTTAGAAAAGAGCAAAAACTGTTTGAGTTATAAGCCGGTGACTAAGGTGACCCTCACACTGTTACCAGACACTCTCCGGACTTATATCAAGCCTAGCGCAGAACCGCGCGAGGTGACATGCGACTCATTTCGTGGTGGAGGGTCACAAATGAAACAGACACAGTAGCGTTTGAGTTCTTGTGCCAGAACATTTTTAAATCAGCGTCCATCTTTCACAAAGTGTCGTCCCTACAGACTTCTTACCTACGTGACAATAGTGACCTTGGAAGACGTACATTAGAGAAATGCATGGTCATGCCCTTATTGTTTCTTTTACAAAGACAGTACTGTGCACCTGACTTTTCCCTAAGAAGATGTGTGCATTTGAATCTGGAATGGCAAATCTGCTGTGATTTTGCTGGTCTGCCTTTCATCACTGAAACGTAATGTGCCTGCGAACACTGCCGTTGATCTCCATGTGTTATGTGGATCTGCATGAGTGTCTGCTACGGATCTACTGTCTTCCCTCTGGATCTAACGCACAAGTGGAATATATGAACCCGTTGTGATAGCTGTTGTTAAGTGGAGACTTGTGAACGTCGTGTTCTTGAAATTGGTGTGTTGTGTACAAAAGAAAATGAGTGATACGAGGCTGTCAGTTTATCCTGTCGGTAGAGTTCAGAAAGTGAGAATTTTTCCACTTGCTTGAATTATATAGTGAGGAGAGTTTATTTTCCTGTTAAACAATAATTAAAACATATCATGTATGTATCTGTATTTATGTTTGTCTTCCATCTCCATATGAACTCAAGGTGTTTTGTTATTGGTGCTGTGTAGAGACAATTAGGTCAGTTGCTTTTTCTATTATGCTACATTTATAATATGATTGCGAGTGACGATACCCATGGTTTCTGTCCACCAATGTGCAGGAATCTGTTGGTGCCTATAATATACTATATATCCAGTGAACAGAAGCAATCTGTCTTACCGAGACAGTGGACCCCCCACCCCCCCTTCACTATGCTTAAGACCCAGGGCTCCCCATAGCGCGCGTCCCTGTGTTATATACGCACTAGAAGCCGAAAACACGTACTAGAAATATATAGAGGGGGTCCCTGGACGCACTAGATTTTAAAAGAGCGAGTCCTAGGATGCACTGAATTTCCTTTATCGTGCTACCGTAGATACCATTTTCAGACTGCAATCGACACTTCGAAGTACACTATTTGTGACCACAATGTTTTATAAGTACCCTGGGACTTTTCGGCTTTTGGACCCTTGGGACCCTCTAAAATACTGCAGTGGGGGTCACCCTCTAAAATTTAAAAATGGGGGGGGGGGGGGGACGCACTAGGAGAGGCGTCCTGAGACCCCTCCCCCCCCCCCCCCCCCCCCCCCCCCCCCCCCAAGACCTTTCTTTTTCAGATTTTGTGTTCATTAAACCTGATTTGTATGGTTATCTCCATATTAGACTCCCTCCCTTTTAAGAGCTGATAAAGATTTTAGTCAAGCAGTATGTAAGAAATGTTAAGTCCTTTGTACTGGAAACTTGCATTCTCCCAGTAAGGTAATACATTGTACTACGTTGCAAGCCCCTGGAGGAAATTTTTGATTAATGCTTTTGTAAACGAGAAACAATTGACAAGTGGCTCTATCCCATCTCCCCCCTTTCCCCGTCGCGATATAACCTTCGTGGTTGAAAACGACGTTAAACACCAAAGAAAGAAAGAAAGAATCTCCCTGTTGCTGTTGTAGATCTTTACCATAAGTCTGTGACACAATTGTTCACTTAAATGTTGCAGTTATTTTGTTCCTTTCCATTATTTCTTACAGTTTAGTTGTAAGATATCTGTTCCCAGCTGTGCTGAGCTTGAATCGGAAAACAAGAAAGGCTAGTTTATGGAACATGTAATTATATACAAAACAAAACATTCATTACAAACTGGAGTAAATGTTTTGTTTTGTCAACAGTTGAACACTCCATAAACATACCCTTCTTGGTTTGTTATTCTTTATTTTGGAACGTTAGCCGTCTATCTGTTTTGGATTTGTGCTGAGCTTGGTATGCAGTGCTGAACGTGGTACAATGAGCGCTTTGTGCTGAGCTTGGTATGCAGTGATGAACGTGGTACAATGAGCGATTTGTGCTGAGCTTGGTATGCAGTGCTGAACGTCGTACAATGAGCGATTTGTGCTGAGCTTGGTATGCAGTGCTGAACGTGGTACAATGAGCGCTTTGTGCTGAGCTTGGTATGCAGTGCTGAACGTCGTACAATGAGCGCTTTGTGCTGAGCTTGGTATGCAGTGCTGAACGTCGTACAATGAGCGCTTTGTGCTGAGCTTGGTATGCAGTGATGAACGTCGTACAATGAGCGATTTGTGCTGAGCTTGGTATGCAGTGATGAACGCCGTACAATGAGCGATTTGTGCTTAGCTTGGTATGCAGTGCTGAACGTCGTACAATGAGCGCTTTGTGCTGAGCTTGGTATGCAGTGCTGAACGTCGTACAATGAGCGCTTTGTGATGAACGTCGTACAATGAGCGCTTTGTGCTGAGCTTGGTATGCAGTGCTGAACGTCGTACAATGAGCGCTTTGTGATGAACGTCGTACAATGAGCGCTTTGTGCTGAGCTTGGTATGCAGTGCTGAACGTCGTACAATGAGCGATTTGTGCTGAGCTTGGTATGCAGTGCTGAACGCCGTACAATGAGCGCTTTGTGCTGAGCTTGGTATGCAGTGCTGAACGTCGTACAATGATCGATTTGTGCTGAGCTTGGTATGCAGTGCTGAACGCCGTACAATGAGCGCTTTGTGCTGAGCTTGGTATGCAGTGCTGAACGTGGTACAATGAGCGCTTTGTGCTGAGCTTGGTATGCAGTGCTGAACGTGGTACAATGAGCGCTTTGTGCTGAGCTTGGTATGCAGTGCTGAACGTCGTACAATGAGCGATTTGTGCTGAGCTTGGTATGCAGTGATGAACGTCGTACAATGAGCGCTTTGTGCTGAGCTTGGTATGCAGTGATGAACGGGGTACAATGAGCGATTTGTGCTGAGCTTGGTATGCAGTGATGAACGGGGTACAATGAGCGCTTTGTGCTGAGCTTGGTATGCAGTGCTGAACGTCGTACAATGAGCGATTTGTGCTGAGCTTGGTATGCAGTGCTGAACGTCGTACAATGAGCGCTTTGTGATGAACGTCGTACAATGAGCGCTTTGTGCTGAGCTTGGTATGCAGTGCTGAACGGGGTACAATGAGCGATTTGTGCTGAGCTTGGTATGCAGTGATGAACGGGGTACAATGAGCGATTTGTGCTGAGCTTGGTATGCAGTGATGAACGTCGTACAATGAGCGATTTGTGCTGAGCTTGGTATGCAGTGCTGAACGTCGTACAATGAGCGCTTTGTGCTGAGCTTGGTATGCAGTGCTGAACGTCGTA
Organism: Littorina saxatilis; assembly: GCF_037325665.1. Classification (NCBI taxonomy): domain Eukaryota; kingdom Metazoa; phylum Mollusca; class Gastropoda; order Littorinimorpha; family Littorinidae; genus Littorina; species Littorina saxatilis. The sequence continues at coordinate 12,527,662 of NC_090254.1, forward strand.
CAATGAGCGCTTTGTGCTGAGCTTGGTATGCAGTGCTGAACGTCGTACAGTGAGCGCTTTGTGCTGAGCTTGGTATGCAGTGCTGAACGTCGTACAATGAGCGCTTTGTGCTGAGCTTGGTACATGTATGCAGTGATGAACGTGGTACAATGAGCGCTTTGTGCTGAGCTTGGTACATGTATGCAGTGATGAACGTGGTACAATGAGCGCTTTGTGCTGAGCTTGGTACATGTATGCAGTGATGAACGTGGTACAATGAGCGCTTTGTGCTGAGCTTGGTACATGTATGCAGTGATGAACGTGGTACAATGAGCGCTTTGTGCTGAGCTTGGTACATGTATGCAGTGATGAACGTGGTACAATGAGCGATTTGTGCTGAGCTTGGTATGCAGTGATGAACGTGGTACAATGAGCAATTTGTGCTGAGTTTGGTATGCAGTGATGAATGTGGTACAATGAGCGCTTTGTGCTGAGCTTGGTATGCAGTGCTGAACGTCGTACAATGAGCGCTTTGTGCTGAGCTTGGTACATGTATGCAGTGATGAACGTGGTACAATGAGCGATTTGTGCTGAGCTTGGTATGCAGTGCTGAACGTCGTACAATGAGCGATTTGTGCTGAGCTTGGTATGCAGTGCTGAACGTCGTACAATGAGCGATTTGTGCTGAGCTTGGTATGCAGTGCTGAACGTCGTACAATGAGCGATTTGTGCTGAGCTTGGTATGCAGTGCTGAACGTCGTACAATGAGCGATTTGTGCTGAGCTTGGTATGCAGTGATGAACGCCGTACAATGAGCGATTTGTGCTTAGCTTGGTATGCAGTGCTGAACGTCGTACAATGAGCGATTTGTGCTGAGCTTGGTATGCAGTGATGAACGTCATACAATGAGCGCTTTGTGCTGAGCTTGGTATGCAGTGATGAACGTCGTACAATGAGCGCTTTGTGATGAACGTCGTACAATGAGCGCTTTGTGATGAACGTCATACAATGAGCGATTTGTGCTGAACTTGGTATGCAGTGCTGAACGTGGTACAATGAGCGCTTTGTGCTGAGCTTGGTATGCAGTGCTGAACGTGGTACAATGAGCGATTTGTGCTGAACTTGGTATGCAGTGCTGAACGTCGTACAATGAGCGCTTTGTGCTGAGCTTGGTATGCAGTGCTGAACGTGGTACAATGAGCGCTTTGTGCTGAGCTTGGTATGCAGTGCTGAACGTGGTACAATGAGCGCTTTGTGCTGAGCTTGGTATGCAGTGATGAACGGGGTACAATGAGCGATTTGTGCTGAGCTTGGTATGCAGTGCTGAACGTCATACAATGAGCGCTTTGTGCTGAGCTTGGTATGCAGTGCTGAACGTCGTACAATGAGCGCTTTGTGCTGAGCTTGGTATGCAGTGCTGAACGTGGTACAATGAGCGCTTTGTGCTGAGCTTGGTATGCAGTGATGAACGTGGTACAATGAGCGATTTGTGCTGAGCTTGGTATGCAGTGATGAACGCCGTACAATGAGCGATTTGTGCTGAGCTTGTTATGCAGTGATGAACGTGGTACAATGAGCGCTTTGTGCTGAGCTTGGTATGCAGTGCTGAACGTCGTACAATGAGCGCTTTGTGATGAACGCCGTACAATGAGCGATTTGTGCTTAGCTTGGTATGCAGTGCTGAACGTCGTACAATGAGCGATTTGTGCTGAGCTTGGTATGCAGTGATGAACGTCGTACAATGAGCGATTTGTGCTGAGCTTGGTATGTATGCAGTGATGAACGTGGTACAATGAGCGATTTGTGCTGAGCTTGGTATGCAGTGATGAACGCCGTACAATGAGCGATTTGTGCTGAGCTTGTTATGCAGTGATGAACGTGGTACAATGAGCGCTTTGTGCTGAGCTTGGTATGCAGTGATGAACGTGGTACAATGAGCGATTTGTGCTGAGCTTGGTATGCAGTGCTGAACGTGGTACAATGAGCGCTTTGTGCTGAGCTTGGTATGCAGTGATGAACGTGGTACAATGAGCGCTTTGTGCTGAGCTTGGTATGCAGTGCTGAACGTCGTACAATGAGCGATTTGTGCTGAGCTTGGTATGCATTGCTGAACGTCGTACAATGAGCGATTTGTGCTGAGCTTGGTATGCAGTGATGAACGTCGTACAATGAGCGCTTTGTGCTGAGCTTGGTATGCAGTGATGAACGGGGTACAATGAGCGATTTGTGCTGAGCTTGGTATGCAGTGCTGAACGTCATACAATGAGCGCTTTGTGCTGAGCTTGGTACATGTATGCAGTGATGAACGTCGTACAATGAGCGCTTTGTGCTGAGCTTGGTATGCAGTGCTGAACGTCGTACAATGAGCGATTTGTGCTGAGCTTGGTATGCAGTGATGAACGCCGTACAATGAGCGATTTGTGCTGAGCTTGTTATGCAGTGCTGAACGTCGTACAATGAGCGCTTTGTGCTGAGCTTGGTATGCAGTGATGAACGTCGTACAACATTGAGCGCTTTGTGCTGAGCTTGGTATGCAGTGATGAACGTCGTACAATGAGCGCTTTGTGCTGAGCTTGTTATGCAGTGCTGAACGTCGTACAATGAGCGCTTTGTGCTGAGCTTGGTATGCAGTGCTGAACGTGGTACAATGAGCGCTTTGTGCTGAGCTTGGTATGCAGTGCTGAACGTGGTACAATGAGCGCTTTGTGCTGAGCTTGGTATGCAGTGATGAACGTCGTACAATGAGCGCTTTGTGCTGAGCTTGGTATGCAGTGCTGAACGTGGTACAATGAGCGCTTTGTGCTGAGCTTGGTATGCAGTGCTGAACGTCGTACAATGAGCACTTTGTGCTGAGCTTGGTATGCAGTGCTGAACGTGGTACAATGAGCGCTTTGTGCTGAGCTTGGTATGCAGTGCTGAACGTGGTACAATGAGCGATTTGTGCTGAGCTTGGTATGCAGTGATGAACGTCGTACAATGAGCGCTTTGTGCTGAGCTTGGTATGCAGTGATGAACGTCGTACAATGAGCGCTTTGTGCTGAGCTTGGTATGCAGTGATGAACGTGGTACAATGAGCGCTTTGTGCTGAGCTTGGTATGCAGTGATGAACGTCGTACAATGAGCGATTTGTGCTTAGCTTGGTATGCAGTGCTGAACGTCGTACAATGAGCGATTTGTGCTGAGCTTGGTATGCATTGCTGAACGTCGTACAATGAGCGATTTGTGCTGAGCTTGGTATGCAGTGCTGAACGTGGTACAATGAGCGCTTTGTGCTGAGCTTGGTATGCAGTGATGAACGTGGTACAATGAGCGATTTGTGCTGAGCTTGGTATGCAGTGATGAACGCCGTACAATGAGCGATTTGTGCTGAGCTTGGTATGCAGTGCTGAACGTCGTACAATGAGCGATTTGTGCTGAGCTTGGTATGCAGTGCTGAACGTGGTACAATGAGCGCTTTGTGCTGAGCTTGGTATGCAGTGATGAACGTCGTACAATGAGCGCTTTGTGCTGAGCTTGGTATGCAGTGATGAACGTCGTACAACATTGAGCGCTTTGTGCTGAGCTTGGTATGCAGTGATGAACGTCGTACAATGAGCGCTTTGTGCTGAGCTTGGTATGCAGTGCTGAACGTGGTACAATGAGCGCTTTGTGCTGAGCTTGGTATGCAGTGCTGAACGTGGTACAATGAGCGCTTTGTGCTGAGCTTGGTATGCAGTGATGAACGTCGTACAATGAGCGCTTTGTGCTGAGCTTGGTATGCAGTGCTGAACGTCATACAATGAGCGCTTTGTGCTGAGCTTGGTATGCAGTGCTGAACGTCGTACAATGAGCACTTTGTGCTGAGCTTGGTATGCAGTGATGAACGTCGTACAATGAGCGATTTGTGCTGAGCTTGGTATGCAGTGCTGAACGTCGTACAATGAGCGATTTGTGCTGAGCTTGGTATGCAGTGATGAACGTCGTACAATGAGCGATTTGTGCTGAGCTTGGTATGCAGTGATGAACGTCGTACAATGAGCGCTTTGTGCTGAGCTTGGTATGCAGTGATGAACGTCGTACAATGAGCGCTTTGTGCTGAGCTTGGTATGCAGTGCTGAACGTCATACAGTGAGCGATTTGTGCTGAGCTTGTTATGCAGTGCTGAACGTCGTACAATGAGCGCTTTGTGCTGAGCTTGGTATGCAGTGCTGAACGTCGTACAATGAGCGCTTTGTGCTGAGCTTGGTATGCAGTGATGAACGGGGTACAATGAGCGATTTGTGCTGAGCTTGGTATGCAGTGCTGAACGTCGTACAATGAGCGATTTGTGCTGAGCTTGGTATGCAGTGCTGAACGTCGTACAATGAGCGCTTTGTGCTGAGCTTGGTATGCAGTGCTGAACGTCGTACAATGAGCGATTTGTGCTGAGCTTGGTATGCAGTGCTGAACGTCGTACAATGAGCGATTTGTGCTGAGCTTGGTATGCAGTGCTGAACGTCGTACAATGAGCGCTTCTGGGGTGATAACGCAAGACAACTCCTGTGATCTTGCCGCGAGGTTCCGCCTGTTACCATTGTTTTTTTACCGTATAAAATGCACGACTAGCACACGAACCGTTACCAAAGCGACATGCTATTTGGGACCAATGCACGTTTTTTTCCTTTCTCGTGTGATCTTGCCGCGAGGTTCCACTGTTACCAGCCGAAAGAAAGAAGGGGCATAACCTCACCAGGACTGCCCATTGTTTGATCAATGTAAACATGTGTTTTTAACTTTGTTCCTGGTTAGGCCAAAAAAAAAAAAGGTCTGTTTACGGTAACCCGACCGACCCTATTTTTTTCGCGCGACCCTAGACTTTTTTTTGGCATTTGGGGTAAAAAATAAAAAAAAATAAATCTTTTGGTTTTTTTTGCAAAATAACGTAAAAAATATGGTTTTGTGGAAAAAAAAAATTAAAAAAAAAAAATCCCGACCTACCGACCCTATTTTTTTGGCCTATGTTACCGTAAACAGACCTTTTTTTTTTTTTTTGCCTTAAGTGTTGTCTTTGTAAGATCTTTGTGCATTTTAGGCTTTTTTTAAGTTAAGGAAATATATATCTAAATAAATACTGTCACAAATGTGAACCAGTGTAAACAATTTCTGGTTACTCATTTTCATTTTGGAAAGGGGAGAGGGGGACAGGTAGGTACGTGGGGGTGGGGAGACTGTGTTACAGTTTCATGAATGGTCCACTTCATTTAAGGCTCAAGTGAGTCTTTCTGCCAAATCATGATGGTATTAAAAATTCTTTGTAACTCTGAATATATACTAGCGGAAAAAAGTTAGGGACGGGCCACTGATTTCCCCGCTGACTTTCATTTGTTTAAAACACCCTGTTCTTTCGTCAGCAAAATCAAATGGCTGTCGCATGCTACACACCAATGGGTAGGTTATGCTGTGTTAGCAGGAAAACTGCACGGGACTCCCGGGCGCAGAGCTGCAGCACGTGACTAAAATAGCAAAATCGCCAAAAAGTAGGCTGTTGTTTGGCGTGCGCACGGGTAGAATAAGGCAGGTAACATGGCAAAATTGTTGTGCACATGCAAGGACAATCCTTCGAGTGTGAATTGTGATCACGAACTCGGCTTTATAAGCCGCCGATTTTCTGCGAGCTGCCATCTCCTCACCATGCCTGCCAGACGGAAGCTGACAACATTCAACCGAGGAAGAGCAATTGCCTGGCTCCACGACGGCGTATCCAAGTGCGAAGAGGCCAGGCAACTTGGGGTATCGCATTCAGTCATTGTAAGGCTGAATCAACGGTTCCAGACGACAAACAATGTCGAGGAGAGGCCCAGGTCGGGTCGCCCCAAAAAGACTACTCCTAGGGAAGATCGTTTCATCCAACGGCAGGCGCTGCAACACCGGGCCACCACCTGCAAGGTCATCAGAGGGCAGTTACGGGAGGCCACTAACATCAACGTTAGTGAGAGGACCATCGGCAACCGCCTGCATGACGCCCGGCTGCGGAGTCGTCGTCCTGCTGTGCGTCCCCTGCTGACACAGGCTCATCGCCGGGCTCGTCTGGCCTGGAGTCGCCGCCACTTGAGATGGACGCGCCGGGACTGGGCTCAGGTCCTATTCAGTGACGAGTCCAGGTTCAACCTGTACCATTCTGACGGCCGGCGCAAGGTCTGGAGGCGTGAGGGCGAGCGTTATGAAGACGACACAGTGCATGAGAGGGTGGCCTTCGGCGGGGGCTCTGTCATGGTTTGGGGGGGCTTCAGCCTTCATCAACGCACCCCCCTGTACCATGTGGTCGGGAATCTCACTGGTCAACGCTACAGGGACGAAATTCTCGCCCCTATTGTCTTGCCGACCCTGCAGCAGATTGGCCCAAACGCCGTGTTTCAGGATGACAATGCTACTCCTCACATGGCCAGGCTTGTCAACGACTACACCCAGCAAACCGGGGTCGTCAGGATGGATTTCCCTGCCTGTTCGCCAGACATGAACCCCATAGAGCATGTATGGGACGAACTGGACAGGCAGGTGAGGGCCAACCACCAGCCTCCCAGAAACCTGCAGCAGCTGCTGCAGATGCTCCAACAGGAGTGGCAGGCCATTCCACAGGCCTTTTTCACGAAGCTTATGAACTCTATGCGGTCAAGGTGTGGTGAACTTGAGCGCAAACGTGGCGGACACACCCATTATTGACCTCATGAAAGACTTGTTATGTTTATTTGTGACCCCTCTGCTGTTTGTGGACATGAATAACCGAATCGGCTCGATGAAATAAACCCAAATTTTGCAGTTGCGTTGCACATTGACTGAAGTAAACGTGTTCCAAATTTCCGTACGATATGTTCATTCGTTCTTTTGCTGTGATTGCGTGTGTGAACCGTCCTTAACTTTTTTCCGCTAGTATATATATATTCTTATGGAAATGTATGCATCAAGAATGAAATGAAAATGAAATCACGATAACGATTTAAACAAGAAGAGCAAACGCTCGATCGAGTCACTTTCGCAGTTCTGAATATTATATGAGGCATCAGATGGACAGGAAGAAATTGCTATTCACAACACAGTGAGTCACGTTCACATAAAATTTGAGCCCGGTCACTTTTATAGTTTTCGAGAAAAGCCCAACGTTAAGTTGTGTGTTGCCGAACAGAAAAGGCTAGTTATCTCCCTTGTTTTTCTGATAACGTTCGTAAAAGGCTACAGATGTAAATACTTTGATGTAAAGAATAATCCTACAAAGTTTCAATCACATCCGATGAACTTTGTCAAAGATATAAAATGTCTAATTTTTCCTTTGACGCTGACCTGTGACCTTGAAAAAGGTCAAAGGTCAACGAAACCATCGTTAAAGTGTAGAGGTCATTGGAGGTCACGACTAAACAAAATATGAGCCCGATCGCTTTGATAGTTTCCGAGAAAAGTCCAACGTTAAGGTGGTGTCTACGGACGGCCGGCCGGCCGGCCGGACAGACTAACACTGACCGATTACATAGTCACTTTTTCTCAAGTGACTCAAAAATTATTTCTTCAAAATGTGTTTTAATGGAGATTTACCTCCAGGAATAAAAAGGTGAATCTTTGCTTATCGTCAGTACTACTGTCTTCAGTGTGAAATGAATGTTTTGTGTGTGTGTGTGTATTCAGCATTTGTGGACACCTGGTCGAGTCAAGCTGAACTTCTGCCATGATTGTCATGTTCACAACAAAAATCTGACGTTTTTAAGTGAGGATGTTAAGCAATCTTTAAAGAATTCATTCTTGTTTTGACATCTCTGGTCAGATGTCAATGTGTGTACATTTGAAATTGTTCAGATAAAAACGTATCATTATTTTTCAAATAAGTACATCAATTAAGCAGTTTTCTCCCGGGAATAAAGTTTACAATAAAAACCAAGGGAAGCAATTGGCAAGATCCTCTGAGCTTCATTGTAATCCATTGTAATCATTTATATGATCAGGAAACAAACCAACAAAAAGCAAAACAAAACAAATCTTGCGTGAACACAGATTAACATTCGTGATTGTCTTGTACAGGGTGACCCAAAAAAAAGAGTACCCAAACAAAACGTCATAAATTGAACAAAAATAAAGCAATCTTCATAAAATTTATTTACACACACAAGTAGCCTCTGCATGATTTGCACAGAAAATGTTAGCGTTCTAGCTTGTCTTTCAGGAAAGTTATGCTCATTCTACAGAACATGCTCCAAATGGCCTCCGCGCCGATTGACCGCGCAAAGTTATCAATCACCAGCACACACTCCTGTTGCGAGATTCCGCGAATGGTTGTTGTGATTGCTCGCTTGCGTTCTGCGATTGTCTGTGGGTTGTTCCTGTAGACGTTGTCTTTCAGGAACCCCCAAAGATAGAAATCTGGGGGAGGCCATTTGGAGCATGTTCTGTAGAATGAGCATAACTTTCCTGAAAGACAAGCTAGAACGCTAACATTTTCTGTTGAAATCATGCAGAGGCTACTTGTGTGTGTAAATAAATTTTATGAAGATTGCTTTATTTTTGTTCAATTTATGACGTTTTGTTTGGGTACTCTTTTTTTGGGGGTCACCCTGTATACATATTATGCATTTAAACACACACACACACACCACGACACTGTTTGCTGTAAGAAGATTATTGCACAGTTCTCAGATAATTTATGTCACACACTGACACAGAAAAAATCACATCATGATTTACCCATTGAAGTACAACAGGGATGGCCAAATCATCCGCCAGTAAAAAATCCACCGGGCTAGTAGAAACCGCCTGGCAACTCGCCCGGCTGGCCAATGAAAATTCTGGTCAAATGCGACCCTTTTGGTTGTAATATCGGGTTTAAAAGCCATATAAACACTGCAGATCAACTGTGGTATGTACCGGGCCAGCGACATTTATGCCGGGCTAGTGACTTTCTTGAAGTTACTCGCCCGGCTGGCGAGTTAAAATGTTGAGATTTGGCCATCCGTGTACAAACTGCAAAGCAGCTGAATACATGTATAATCTTCTCAAGCGCAGTTACCACAGTCTGCATAATATTCATATATATGTATACTTTCAAGTTTTGATGCAACAGTTAAAAACATATATCTGGAAAGGATGGGGCATATCAGCTGTTTGTTCTACTGACAAATAGCCCAACACTTCTCTTTTACCCCACTTGAAAAATAGTTTATGGATTGATAAATTCACAAAAAGGGCATTGCCAATTTTCTCTGGGCAAGAATACATAAAAAGTTAAATATGTCATCAAAACCAAACTGTAGTATGTATTCATAGTCGAATCCATTACATCCACACAAAAAGATAAAAATTGTACATTCCAGCACACATACACACAATCATGCAGACTCACAGTCACACAGGTACGTGCACACACACACACACACACACACACACACACACACAAAGGCAATGCAGAGACAATGCAATTCTACATACAGTAATCCTTTCAGAAGTTTCACACACATTCACACAGAAGCAATTCATTTCACACAAACACACACACACACACACACACAAGGCCAAGGCACCACAAAGATGGACACCAGACTAGGACTGCAGCATCTGGTGAAGCTGTCCACTTGCAAGCAAAGACTTGAGTTCGGAGCAGCCACCAATACACCGTCCCTTGATAAACACCCGGGGAACCTGCAAGCAAACATGTATAACATTCAAATTCAGCTTGTACATGTTTACTAAGACCTTTCTAATCATCAACACTTTGTACTCTGACACTGGGATCTGGATGCACAACCAAAAGCTCAGAAACTATGGTAGCTTAAGCTTAGTTGGCAGAGCACAGTATAAAGAGAACATGCTAGAGTGGGACCCCCCTTTTAACTTTAAGACCCGCCAATTTAAGACTTAACTTCCCTTTTAAGACCCTGTTATCTCAGACTTTCTATTCATAACCTCTGTAAAGTTACCCCCATTTTAAGACTCCCTCCTTTTTAAGACCTGATTTTCTCAGATTTGTTGAGAACTTTACAGGGGATTCCACTGTACTTCAGTTACACAAGACAGACGCACAACACAAAGCCATGTTTTCGACAAAAACACCATTGCCATGTTTTCGACAAAAACACCATTGCCATGTTTTCGACAAAAACACCATTGCCATGTTTTTGACAAAAACACCATTGCCATGTTTTTGACAAAAACACCATTTCAAAACGGGGGAAACACATGTTTTTAAAGAGGGGATGTCACACGCGAAACACACAGATGAAGCGCGGTGCGTGTTTTCACATAAATGTCAGTCAGTGTCAGCTTGACCCGTCCAGCTATCGCCCTGTGTTTGGGTTTGTAAACAACACGGCTGGCAGTGCCCACTGATACGGTCAGTGTCAGCTTGACCCGTCCAGCTACCGAGCTGTGTTTGGGTTTGTAAACAACACGGCTGGCAAGGCCACTGATATTATTGCCTCTCTTCAATCGTGACAGGCTCCATAGACTCTAGTTAGGATTCATGGGTCCGATACTACCCTGAATCGGTACCACATCTGAGTCGGCCATTTTTTTTCTATCTCCGTGGTGCCGGAAACCGCGTCACGTGAGTTGATCGTCCGCGTTCATTGGCTGACTACCAAAATGTGTTTTCAGATTTTAGAGCATGCTCCAAAACCCAAAACACGATGCGAAAACACGAAACAGTGTTTTCTGAAACGCGTTTTGGGGGATGTCACACGGGAAACACGCTGTTTTGTGTTTGTTTTGAAAGAAAACACTGTTTTGTGTTGTGCGTCTGACATGGCCTTTACTGCCAAAGTCTCAGGGCTAGGAAACATGAAAACACCCCTGAAAACATCAGTGCACACAAAAATCGGGTAGCACCATAACATGGCAGCTTGCTTTCCCCAAGCAGAAAGCGCATTACCTGTTTGGCTGTAACCTCACAGGACCATACAATACTGTATCCTTATCCTTATGAGTTATGTCTTTGATGATCTGAAATGAATGTGTGGTGCATGTGCGCCTGCTAAAGCCAAAGGACATTCTTGGGCTTTACCCACCATTCTCCACTCCACCACATACACAATAATAAAAGGAAAAATGCACAAGCAGTAAAAAAACAAAACAACAGATAAATGTATACACATATTAAAACATTTCATTAAAATGATTGTTATAGAAGGAAACGATTGTGCTCTAGGCATGCGCGAGCACACACACATACGATGCACCCAGCCACAAACACACACACAAACAAGTCGCGTAAGGCGAAATTACTACATTTAGTCAAGCTGTGGAACTCACAGAATGAAACTGAACGTAGTCTGCCGCTAGTGCAAAAGGCAGTGAAAGTGACGAGCCTGTTTGGCGCGGTAGCGGTTGCGCTGTGCTTCATAGCACGCTTTACTGTACCTCTCTTTGTTTTAACTTTCTGAGCGTGTTTTTCATCCAAACATATCATATCTATATGTTTATGGAATCAGGAACCGACAAGGAATAAGATGAAATAGTTTTTAAAACGATTTTGGAAATTTAATTTTAATCATAATTTTTATATTTTTAATTTTCAGAGCTTGTTTTTAATCCGAATATAACATATTTATATGTTTTTGGAATCAGAACATGATGAAGAATAAAATAAAAGTAATTTTGGATCGTTTTATAAAAAAATAATTTTAATTACAACTTTCACTGTTTCACTTTCAGATTTTTAATGACCAAAGTCATAGATTAATTTGTAAGCCTCCATGCTGAAATGCAATACCGAAGTCCGGCCTTCGTCGAAGATTGCTTGGCCAAAATTTCAATCAATTTGATTGAAAATTGAGGGTGTGACCCTCGTCTCGATTCCCCCCTCTATGTTAAAACATTTAGTCAAAACTTGACTAAATCTAGTAAATGTAAAAAGCAACAAAACAAATGCTCACAGTTCTGGCTTTGGTCATGGCTTCAAGGACGTTCTGCATCACTGGGCCCTGCTCCATTTTATCCAGTTCTAGCACTTTGGCTGTCACGCCCATGTTGTTGAATATTCCTTTGGCCGTTTTGCAGTACGGGCAGTGCGACTTGGAGAACAGCACCACTTCGTTGTCCTGCACGGTGTTTTGTACCAGCACCGCTTCCTTGCTCCTCATGTTCACTCCTGTGTCTGAACTGAACAGTCCTCCCATGATGAGTTAGTTGTGTGATTTGACGTTCTTGATGCTCGTAATGTCTTGATATTTGTGTTTTTCTTTTGCTTTTTGGGACTTTCTGGTGTGTCCTTCAATGGTCTGTATGATTTACAGTAAACGTTTCTTGAATGTTATTAGTTACATTCGATTAGTTTACTGCGCAAAAACCAAGTAAATCCCTGCTACCTTTCTGAATCTTTTTAACTTGTGAATGAGATTTTGTGTAAACCTGTGAGTGTCAACAACACCCGAGTAACAGAGAAAATCACTTCAAGGGAGGTAATCGCATTTGATTGTAATAACTAAAAACTGTGTATCAATTTCAAAGTTATATCCCTTGATTTCCAAGAAACTTTTCCTGGTTTCAAAGAATTCAATAATGACCACACGTTCAGTTTGAATAGCAGGATGTGTTTTTCAATGGCGCGTTGAAGTGATCTGACCTCAAACTTGGTGTTATACGAATTGCTACTTCCACAGCCAAACTTCAGCTTCAAAGGTAAGTCAATCTGTGTTCTCCACAAATTAAGCCACTTCTTCCCTGGCTGAAACTGAGTAGAACAGAATGTCTCAGTTATTACTGCACAGGTAATCAACACTTCACATGCATAGTACAAGAAGCAGGTCCGAGGATATAAACATGTACTTTCAAGCAAGCTTTATGCAAGTATTAGGTACTGGATTATAAGATAGAAATTATAATATTAATATAATAGCTGACCTTCTTCTATAGATCTGTTACTGTGTTAGTGTTATGCCGTCCTTGCAAAAATAAACTGCTCCATTTACAAGTGAGATTTGAAAGGCATGATGTATTTCAGTCAAATCATTGTATGAGAGCATACACATGTACAGACCACGTGTTCATACACACAAACACAAACAAAAACACACACACAAATTTATCCACACATTCTCGAAATTGAGGTACAGTACATTAAAACAAAACCATGGCGGAACAAAACCAAAACAAAACTGACTTAGAATAGGTCTAAAATGATCGTACGACTAAGTTTCTGCTTAATATGATCGTAAAACCGATCGCCGATCATGTTCCAGTAAAAACTGCGTTGGGCCGGATGTGATTGCTCAATAATATTTGCTGTCAGTGTCATGTTGTGATGCCACATCAAATGTTACAATTTACATACATGTCGTCGAGTCATTTTCGTTATCCCTCGCTTGCGTTTTGCGCGTTTAACTCAAAAATACATCTTTACGTGCTATTAAAAACAGTTAAGTGTTTAGTTTGTACAATATGAAGACAGAGTTTCAACTGAAGGGTCGGGCAAACACCCCTTACCTGTCTGTTTTGACCGTGGAAGTTCCGTTTTTGCACAACAGATGGTGGTAGGGGACAGTACTCGTGTTCAATTCTGCGAGTATAAAGGAGTGCTCTCCTCTTGAAACGTCGTCTGCTCTCAGTCGCTTGTTTTACAGCGTGTGTGTGTGTGTGTGTGTGTGTGTGTGTGTGTGTGTGTGTGTGTGTGTTTGTTATTTTCAACATCAGCTGTGTTTCAACCCTTTTTAATTGGACTACTGACTTGAAATCGCAGGCGGCCTAAAACTAATAGGCACGTCGATTTGACCCTGATCAGTCTGAGCAATCTGAACCAGTGTATCAATGATGTTACCTTGTTTGCATTTCCAGTTAAGACTGTAACAACAATGCCCTTTGGTTGGCATCTGAAAATAATGTACCTGTCTGTTTTGTTGTGTGTCCGAGCTTATTCACTGGCTTTGTCAGTGGTCAGTAGTCTCTGTTCTTTATTTGCTTGTTTTCACGTGACTTTCAGTGATTGTGAGTGTTGCTTTGCGTGTTTGCTTGCTTGCTGGATTTGTATTTTTGTGTCTTTTTTTCGTTCTTTCTAAATTCAAATATGTTGATTCATACACCCTGAATTAAAACTACTCATCTTGGTGACGCTAAAACGTCTTTATTGTCGTCAATCAGGGTTTTTTTTTGTTGAAGAAATGGGCAATCAAGCAGGTGCTATTGTTTATACGTAAGCCATACAGGCTTGCACTGACTTCAGTGGTAATGCCAAAAGATTTGACATTTTATGTTCCACAGTGCAAAATAGCACCTCCTCTGCGGGTTACACCCCCCCCCCCCCCAGCCCGACCCCATTACCTCCCGGGCTTTGCCAACAAAAAACAAGTCGCGTAAGGCGAAAATACAATATTTAGTCAAGTAGCTGCCATTTTTCAGCAAGACTCGTAGCATCGTCAGTCCACCGCTCATGGCAAAGGCAGTGAAATTGACAAGAAGAGCGGGGTAGTAGTTGCGCTAAGAAGGATAGCACGCTTTTCTGTACCTCTCTTTGTTTTAACTTTCTGAGCGTGTTTTTAATCCAAACATATCATATCTATATGTTTTTGGAATCAGGAACCGACAAGGAATAAGATGAAAGTGTTTTTAAATTGATTTGGACAATTTAATTTTGATAATAATTTTTATATATTTAATTTTCAGAGCTTGTTTTTAATCCGAATATAACATATTTATATGTTTTTGGAATCAGCAAATGATGGAGAATAAGATAAACGTAAATTTGGATCGTTTTATAAATGTTTATTTTTTTTTACAATTTTCCGATTTTTAATGACCAAAGTCATTAATTAATTTTTAAGCCACCAAGCTGAAATGCAATACCGAACCCCGGGCTTCGTCGAAGATTACTTGACCAAAATTTGAACCAATTTGGTTGAAAAATGAGGGCGTGACAGTGCCGCCTCAACTTTCACGAAAAGCCGGATATGACGTCATGAAAGACATTTATCAAAAAAATGAAAAAAACGTATGGGGATATCATACCCAGGAACTTTCATGTCAAATTTCATAAAGATCGGTCCAGTAGTTTGGTCTGAATCGCTCTACACGCACGCACACACACACACACACACACACACACAGACAGACAGACAGACACACGCACATACACCACGACCCTCGTTTCGATTCCCCCTCGATGTTAAAATATTTAGTCAAAACTTGACTAAATATAAAAATCAAGTTGCTAAACAGGATAACTTGAACTACGCGTTCCTTCAGTGTGCGGCGTTCGCTGGGCAGGGCAAAACGCCAGTGATTTTGTCAGTGCTGTGAGGAAAACAGTGAAACAGTATAAACAGGAACTCTACCGGGTAACGTAGAGTATGTATACACTCACGCCTTTGCTGTAAGCACGTGTGCCATATAAGGAAAAGAGCGCGCGCTAAGGGGTTCGGTGTGATCGCGTGCCCAACGGCTTCGCACGTGCAAACTAGTGAGTGTGTTCTCTCGTGATAGACTTCGGCCGGGGACTTGGAAGCTGGTATACTTTGATGATACACAGCCTGAAACTGTGATATGGCTAAAAAGTAGTGGGAATTTGCCTACTTTCGCTATTTTTTTTTTCTCCTGGGTAGGATGGGATTTTTGTTTCGCTTTTTTTGCCGTTTTTCGATGTCGCACAGGAATGTTCCCTCTCTTTGTACAGATGTAAAAATGCATATTTTGTCGTATTAGACGGTTAGTGTCACGTTGGGACACGCATCGTACGCACGCACGCACGCACAAAAGCACAAAAGCACAAATACACATACGTCCACAGACTCGTACAACTGACAACACTCTGTGTATGCATGCGTGCGTGCGCGTGCGTGTGTGAGTGTGTCGTAGTGTCAGTGTGTGTGTGCATCATGTGTGTGTGTGTGTCTCTCTCTCTCGGGGGTCTCACTCTCTCTCTCTCTCTCTCTCTCTCTCTCTCTCTAAGTATGTCTTGTCTTGTCTCTCTCTCTCAGTCTCTCTCTCTCTCTCTCTCTCTCAGTCTCTCTCTCTCTCTCAGTCTCTCTCTCTCTCTTTCTCTCTTGTGAGTCTGCAACTGACTATAGTGACTGATTTGCAACAGGATGCGTATTTTTAAAGGCAGAGTAAGCCTCCCGTAAACCATCACAGATACGGTCAGGCTTTTTACACACAGTACAAACACCCTTTCATTTAAACACTCACCAATTGAGAACATCCTAGGTGCCCTCCGTAAAGAGCGAACAATTTTCAAAGAATTTATTTTTGCGTGGTTTATCTTACCCCTGAGCCATCGTGAACCCGTGTGATCCAGTTTTCCCTTTTCACAATGCAGTCGTCATAGTTAGTCATTTGAATGCGACTCGACGTGAGCTTATCTACAATAGCACGTTTTTTTATGCACGAAACAACGGCTGTGGTTCACAAGAACTCTAGCGATGGCTTTTGACTGTTGAGAGGAACGGCGATTTGCACTGATAAACCGGCCGTCGTCTGCTACGACCCTTGCGTGACCCTGCTTCCGGGCTTTTCTTTTTTTAAACTTTCACAACTTCGAATTGTTCTGATCTTGTCTTGATGAAAAACGAATTCTTTTATGATTAAAGAATGTTTGTGTAACAAGCTGTCAATTTATTATTTAGATTTTAAAAGTTAGGTCTAGCGCAAAAACGAGGCGCCGTTGTTGTTAACGGAACAAGTCTACGAAAATAAATTCTTGGAAAATGTCTCACGCTCGACAGAAAGCAGCCAGGATGTTCCCGTTCGGTGAGCGTTCAAATGGAAGTATGCTTGTACTGTATTTAGACGCTCGGGGAGCTCTGTGATGGTTTACGGGAGGCTTACTGTGCCTTTAAGTGCATTCCATTTCAGCGACCTTCATTTGGGATCCCAGGAATGCAGAATGAAACAAATTTGTAAAAACATTTCTTTGGAGCGATGTAGAGCAACAAATACGAAAATAGTTACACGGATGGACGATTTGCGGGGTAGCCTACACGCCAACTCTAAACGGTTTGAGGAAAAGCCCGGGCCAATAATAGATAATGTGCCAGTGCCACTGCTGAAAATGTTAATCCCGGCATTGTTCATAAACAACAAAACCAAACAAGCAAATAGGAAGCACATGTTTTAATACAAAAATCACCAATATAAATGGCGATTTCAGATTGTTGTAGTGATGTGCGTGTTCGTAATGCACTGGATATCATTTTTGAGACGATCTGTAACTGTTGTTAGAGACTCAGACATACATACAGCTGTTGTTTATTCATGTTTTACGATTTATACCTGCACGTAGAAATCAATTACAGTCGATGCCACATAAATTATATCCGTCTAAACATACATACACATACACACACACACGTCGTGCACACACACACTGCACACACACACACACACACACACACACACACACACACACACACACACAAACACATACACACACACACACACACACACACACACATATACATATTAGTACATACACACACAATCACACACACACACACACCGTGACACACACACACACACACACACACACACACACACACACATTCAGTCCACGCTCTCTTTCATCCATCCTGTACTCACCTCTCTTTCTCTCTCTCTCTCTCTCTCTCTGTCTCTCTCTCTCTCTCTCTCTCTCTCTCTCTCTCTCTCTCTCCCGATCCACCACCCCCCAAACTACATACACTCAGAGTTATACCAGGGGCCTATATTTAGATATATAGATACTGATATTGCTCTGTCTCTCTCTCTCTCTCTCTCTCTCTCTCTCTCTCTCTCTCTCTCTCGCCCCCCTCACGGCCTCCCCTCCCCCCCCCCCCCCCCCTCCCCTCCACAAACAACACACATAATTTTTCTTTCTCAGTCCGCACATCATCAACCCCTCACACACCCTCACACATAGTCTCCCAGAGATGTATATATTATTACTCAGGAGAGAAATGCACGCGCCAACAAGCAGCAGCTCACGCGCCGTGCACTCAACTTCCTTATTTGTAAAAGCAGAAAGGGCCGTGGCCTGGCACACAGCAGTACACTCAGGTAAGATACACATCGCACCCCATGTGTGCTCGCTTTTGCCGCATGCCACTCCAGGCAATTCTGGCATTACAGAATGATTCTGGCATCGGTGTCTACAGCCATCTACACAACAAGCACCGATTTAGCACTGTGAATGTGAAAGCAGGGGCACATGGTAAAGGGGTGATGGTGGTGGGTGGGGAGGGGGGATATGCGCTAGCATTTGGATAGTAAGAAATATGAAATAGAAACAGAGCACGTACATAACACCCCCCCCCCCCCCCCCCTACCCTAATGTGATGTGCTTGTGCGGTGTAAAACAGTGGCGTTAAAACCGTTGTGTTGCCCACATACATCATTTATAACCCAACCCTTCCTTCTTTACCCGTCTTACCCTCCCCCCCCCCCCCTACCCTCATCAAGTTCAAAACCTCTGTCCTCGACCTCCTACAGAGCACATTTCTATCTCTTCTCTCTATTTTCCCCTCCCCTTGGTTGTTTTGTTCGCTCAAAACGGTTTTATATTTTTCTCCTCTCATCTGTAGTCATTTCGCTTCACGCGACTTGTCTTGTCAGTTTGTATATTTTCCTCCTCTCATCTGTAGTCATTTCGCTTCACGCGACTTGTCTTGTCAGTTTGTATATTTTCCTCCTCTCATCTGTAGTCATTTCGCTTCACGCGACTTGTCTTGTCAGTTTGTATATTTTCCTCCTCTCATCTGTAGTCATTTCGCTTCACGCGACTTGTCTTGCTTTAGTAACTACTTTTTTTATGCAAATCCCATGGCCCATTGCCGATTTCTCCTTCAGTATCACGATGCCGTCTCTCCTTTCCTGTGTGTGTGTGTGTGTGTGTGTGTGTGTGAGGTGTGTGTTTGTGTGTATGTATGTGTGTGTGTCACGTGTGCGTGCGCGCGTTCGTTCAGTCTTTCTCACTCTCTCTCGCTTCCTCTCTCTCTCTCTCTCTCTCTCTCTCTCTCTCTCTCTCTCTCTCTCTCTCTCTCTCTCTCTCTCTACTACTTTTGTGCGCCCGTTCGAGTTCCTGCACTCAAAAGGGCAAGTGAGTTACCGTGACGATTCTGTGTGTCTAAACTTATCACTACCGTGATATTGTGCACAGGTTCGTGTTCTATGGCAACTGGAGTTGTGATCCTACGTTTAAAACCCCTTTTGTTTTTGCTTTTTAGCAAAACCCGTGAAAAGAGAAAAGGAGGACTGTGTCTTTAAGGATAGATCTACAACTGAGTGCCAGCCCTGCATTGTGTGTGAGCATAATCGCGCTGCCTTCATCATATTGAGGAATCTTCAAACTAACTTTGTTAACTGTGTTCTACAGCTAAATTCGTGACCTGACTTGGACGTGCTCGCTTCTTATAAGTGCCTCAGGTCGGTCACGCTATAGTGACGGCATTGTATGTGTATTTTCATCTGCATGGAAAGCGGCTGGTGTTTCGACGATATTATAGTCTGAACACGTGATGCATAATTGAGATTCTACTTCTCTGTGCAAGACTTGTGTTAAGAACCTATTACAACATAAACTAAGTTGACGGTGAGCTAAATATTTGCATGAACTACTGGCTTTGGGCCGAGTTTGTCAACTGTTCAGCCTCAACTGAATTTCACCAGGGCTGTTAACCTTGTGTCTCCTTGTTTTCTGTGAACATTTTGTTCATCTTGCATTTAAGCTTAATTATCTAGTATCCCGTTGTTTGTTGTGGGATTTGCTTTACCTTTTGTTCGGTCACCCTTCATTTTTAAGCAACAATTTGTTTCTTTATTTTTGATTGCATACTTTTGTGTGCTGCTATCTCATCCTGTATCATCCTGTTCTAAATAGCAACTATAATTACTCTGATTTATCCCGGGAGTGTAAGTGATGAATGCCACTTAATCCGAATCGTGTGACGTTTTGTCGTGTAGGCCTAAAGTGAAAGCTTGTGTCTCTGAATGCATACTGTGCATTGTCAGCGCTCGCTTTGTGTTGTGGGAATCTTGACATTTACTTGGAGAAATCCTTGTGCGTTTATGATATACTAGAACTGTTGTCTTGACTGCTCCGGATACTCATATTTCTGGATTTTGTTTGCTTTATTCCAGCGTCGCGGACGACGCTGGTATCTGCGGTCGGGAAGACTTTCCACGAATTTGCCACAGGGCGCCGCCATGTTTTCTGTGCTCGACTGCGAGCAGACCACAGGCACATTACACCCAAAATTCTTGTAGGCATACACAGACGCAACATAGCATATACAGACAATAACACCCACAACACTTCAACTGCATATGAAAGGAATAAAAATAAATCCGCAAATCAGTCGCGCACAATACACCAGTTAGAAAAACAAGGAGTACCAAAGCGGCGTGCAGAAACTAAACTGACTCGGAGACTGAGAAGAAACATTTATCACACGATGTGGATAGCAAACATTAAAATAAAACAGATAAGTCAAGCAAAAAATAAACACAAATATCGAAAACACAATAAACAAAGGTAAAGAAAACAAAAAGAGATGCTTGCCGACAGTCAGTGTGTGTGTGCGTGGTTTGCCGTGTGCGTCAGCGGGGTGTGTGTGCGTGTGTGCGTGCGCGTGCATGCGTTCGTAGGCTACGTTCTTGCGTGTGTGCGTTCGAATGAGAAAGAAGAGAGAGAGAGGATTGAACAATGAGGTCACGTTCTCTGTCACATGAATACATATACACACACTGAAGGCTACTTCGGACACGAACACTTGCCAACAACTGTGGTTGGACATGCTTTTGAAATGTAATATTTTTTCGACATGATTTCTGGACATACGAATCCCGCTGTGTTGCCTACTGATGTTGCGAATGATGAAGGTTTTGAGTTGACTGACCTTGAGGAGGGATTGCATCAGGCGTTTATCGTCTCAAATTATATCCTTGCTACTTTTCAGGAGTCAACTATTGCCATTCATGGTAACTTGGATAGTCAATGTTTTTATTTGTTTGATTCCCATCAAAGAAACAGAAATGGTAACCATTCTTCAAATGGCGCTGCAGTTTTGATGTCATCAAGTTAATTCCTTTGCAGAATTGATTGATTTTCTCAAAAGCCATTATCAATGTGTTTATCAATTAACACCTGTTCATTTCTGTCCAACTGCAATGCAAACTCAATGTGGAGGAAACAAGGATTCATTACAAACAAGTCATCCCTGTACATCAACAGATTTATGTACCTCAATCAATACTGCTAGTATGAGTGACAGGAATCTAAAAGAAAAAACAACCAAACGCAAATGTACTACTACTTCTACGACTCGTTTGAATGTAAAACAGAAATGTAACACTATCTGTGACAATGACGGTTCTACGACTCGTTTGAAGGACAGTATAGATCGAACCTTAACCCACAACTACGACAATTTGTGTCAGACTTTTTTGAACAGGAAAATATGCCTCTGTTCAACAGTAACCAAAACATGGAAGATGTTTTTGAAACTTTACAGAAATGTAACACTAGCCTATCTGTGACAATGTTGCTTTTGAATTGAACCCACATTTGTTGAACAGGAGAGAATGTTCCTGTTCAACAGTGCCCAAAACACTGAATCTGACGTTTTTGAATCTTTTCTGTCATCTAACTGAATCTGACGTTTTTGAATCTTTTCTGTCATCTAACCCAATTGCTCATGACTTCATCGATCTTGAACATGCCTACTTTTCAAAGAAAGACAGACAAAAGCGAAATCTGCATGTTAGCCATCTGCCTGAAATGGTCAATGCACTTTTGTAAAATTGTCACAGCTGTTATGCACTTTTGTGAAATGGTCAGTGCTGTTGTGCACTTATGCAAAACTTGGTGCTGTGCTGTTAACATTTGAACAAAATGCATTTTGTTCCAATGTTTAGTGCAACTTGCTACTGTATAATCGCTGTATGCGCTTTGTGGTAATAATGCACTGTTGTGAAAAGTTTGCGCTAAATGTTGGCACTATGCATCATTGTTGGAGCACCCTCCTGTAGATGCACCATGCTGAAAAATGTACTTATGAATCAAGCATTGACTGAAATAAACAATTTATATATCCAGCACAACATGCAATTCATTAACTTTTGACCCTAACCTTTAACACTTCCCAAAATAAATCTTTGGTGGACATTGCATCGACGCTGTTCATTTTGAATGAACATTTTTCTTGTTATTTACTGCTGTTTGTTACAATATTCATTTGCACTTCGTCCTAATGTCAACAACATCAAACACTGTTCTCCGTATAGGGCATGTAAATATTTATCATTTAGTCAACAAAGTACATAATGTCTGTGTATTGCTAAACCAGCAACTAGAGCTGGTACAGCTCTTCGGTGTAAGTGAAACCCGTCTAGATTTGCGTATCTCAGACAGCCTTGTTAACATTCCGAATTATTCGGATTTACGACGGGACAATGCACGAGTAGGCCAAACAGGCATCGCTCTTTATGTTCATCGGTCCATTGCTGGGATTGACAAACGTAGAACTGATCTTGAAGATGAAAATGTTGAATGTTTGTGGTTGGAACTAAAACATGACAAATCCTCTCCCTTGCTTATTGGCTATGTGTATCGTAACCCTGCTGAAACGTCAAGGTGGATTGATGATTTTGTTTCTATGGTGGACAGAGTGAACGCTCGTGACGAGAATGTTGTATTGCTTGGCGATTTTAACATTAACCTACTCAGGCCTCAAACAACGTGGTGCTCAACCACTGCTCTGTTTGGTCTTCATCAGGAAAAACAAATACTTCATCAACCCTGATTGATCATATTTACACTGATAGTAAGAATATCGTTGCAAATGCGCAAGTAGTGCATTCCAGTTTTAGTGACCATCATTCTGTTTTTTGCTCGATTTCTCTTAGATTGCCAAAATCACGTCATAAAGGCCACACAACAATCGAATACAGAAGTTTCAAGTATTTTGATGAATCTGCTTTTTTCTTTGACCTTAACCAAGCCCCATTTTATAGCGTATTCAATTGCAGTGACGCAGAGGGCGCATGCAATATTTTTCACCATGTTTTGTGTTCAGTAATTGATAAACACGCACCACTACGTCAGCATAAAGTGAAACATCCCCAGCTCCCCCCTTGGTTAACCTCAGACATTATCGAGGCTATGGCGATGCGTGATTATTTTAAAGAGCGCAACATGAAAACAGAGTATAAACTGCAAAAAAATAAAGTTTTGGACACAGTGAGACAAGCAAAGGCAGAATATTTTAATAAACTGATTTCTGAAAAAAAGGATACAGCTACAATCTGGCGAGCAGTGAATGAAATTCTTGATAAATCTAGGAAGGGATCAACCAATTCTCATTCACAAATATCTCCAAATGATTTTAACAAACACTTCATTTCGCTAGCAGACAACCTAAAATCTTGTCTCAATCAGAATGATTCCCTTGATACGGATGATTGTTTTGAAAAATTAAAAACATTCTGTGGACAAAAGTTGACTCAAACTGACACGTTTTCTATTCCTCCAATCTCAGTGCACGAGGTAGGAAAACTGGTAGAACAAATGGCGAATAAGAAGTCAATGGGTCCAGACAAGATTCCAGTCGTTGCTAAAACTTGCTTTACCTTACATTGTCGATTCCCTAACTTATGTTTATAACCTAAGCATACAACAAAACGTGTTCCCTTCTATTTTAAAGTGTGCAAAGGTATTACCACTTCCAAAAAATAAGGATCTTACAGACACAAACAACTTTAGACCCATTTCCCTCTTACCTGTTCTATCTAAACCCTTAGAAAAGCACATACAAAATCACTTACTGGCATATATAGAACGAATGAATCTGTTTCATCACCCCTTCATGTGTCCGATGAAAAAGTTAGATGTGAGTTCTTCGCGGATGACTCTTCTGTTCACACCAGTCAAAAATCTTTGGAATCCGTCAACTCTTCTCTTCAAACAAGTGTGGATGAAATCACTGAGTGGTGCGTTTCTAATGCAATGATCATTCATCCGGTTAAAGCAAAGAGTATGGTGATAACCACGAGACAAAAACACCAATTAAGTCCTTTACAATTACAACTGTCAGTTAGTTCAACTCAAGTGCAGCAAGTTAGGGAACATAGATTATTGGGTGTTACCATTGATCAAGAGTTGAAATGGCAAACTCATTTGAGTAATATTTGCAAACTAGTATCAAAAAATGTGTACCTGTTATCAAAATTAAGGCATTACGCAGATTCTGCAGCACTCAAAACGTTCTATTACGCCCACATAATGCCTCATATAAACTTCGCATCGACACTTTGGGATAACTGCAGTGATGTTCATTTAAAAAGACTCAATTCCCTGCATCGCCGAGCTGCAAAACTTATTCTGCATGATTTGAATAGGTCCACGGATGATAAACTAAAGCTCTTGAATTTCCTCCCCTTGAAAGATCAGTTGACGTTAAACAAGGCTGTGTTCATGTATAAAATTCTAAATGACGACTGTCCTAAATATTTGCAATCACATTTCAAACATGCCACAAAAAGATATGGGTCCCAAAAAATCATCCCTCCTGTACCTCGCATAGACCTCTACAAATCGAGCTTAGCCTTCTCGGGAGCGTTTCTCTGGAACTCCTTCCCCCAACAGATAAGAAATGCAACTTCAGTGAAAGTGTTTAGGAGACAGTCACGTTCACACATCATTCGTGAATGAAATGTCTTGTTCGATTTTGTACTAGTGTTAACGGATGTGTACCTGATCGGAGCAACTTTATTCCCAAATGAAAGGTATAACTATGTCAATGTAATTTTGTAATTTTTGAGTTCTCCTTATGTAATTCCTTAAATGCACATTGTGTTGCATTCCATACAATGTATTTCTGTATTTTATATGATTGAATTTATATTTTTAATGTGCGTCTGTCTTTATGTGTTGTATAAAGGACTGACAGGTTGGAAGAATAGGCTTTGCCAAAAACTTTTATCCTTTTGTAATAAAGTTCTGAGTCTGAGTCTGAGTCTCTCTCTCCCTCCTCTCTCTCTCTCTCTCTCTCTCTCTCTCTCTCTCTCTCTCTCTCTCTAATGCCCCCGCCCCCCCCCCCCCCCCCCCACCAACTTACCAAATATGTCCTCTCCTGCCATCAATTGCCCTTTTCATGTTCCAGCGGCAGCCTATCAACCACCCACCCTCCCACGCTTTTCTTATCTTGTTCACCCCTAATATTAATTGTATCACTGAGTCTTTGTTTCTCGCCCGCCCTTGTCTTGTTACCCCGTCACCCAGCCACCCCCCCCCCCCCCACCCGTACCCCAACCCCCCGCCCACCCCTCTACCCCCACCCCCAAGCATGGCCCCTGTTTCTGGTAGGAATGGAAGCCGATACATGCAGACCGGCTAGCTCCTGTTGAAACTCCAAATAAGGCGTGCACGCACGCGGAAGGGCGCGAACGAGGCGCCAAGTTTCTGGCATCGCTACGCCTGTGTGTTTCCGATTTGAGCCACTTTTTATAGGGAGGCGAAAGAAGTTTATTCGGCGTCGTACTGTGTGCTGTATCAGCGTGTGTGTGTGTTGTGTGTGTGTGTAAAAGAATTTTATTGTTGACTGAGACACCAAGTGACCTTCAAAAGTGGGGTTTTTCTCTTCTCAAAATCAGACCTTCTGTGAGTTGCACCAAAGATGTTCTGTGACTAGCGAGTGCCACTGGGTTTTGAGAATAATATCCTCCGAATCTGGGTGTCATTTGTAGAAAACAGAATCTGTGGTATGATAAACCTTTGATCAGTTATGGTTGGCAGAATCATTGGTTGATAATTATCAAAGAGCCGTGTTGCGTTCGTGAAATCGTCTTTTTTACAAACGTCATGGACTGAACATTCACAATTTAGTTTTCTGACTGGGGTAAGATTGTGTGTGTATGTGTGTGTGTGTGTGTGTGTGTGTGTGTGTGTGTATGTGTGTGTGTATGTGTGTGTGTGTGTGTGTGTGTGTGCAGTCCGGCTCTAGCTGAGCGGGAATATCAGGTGCAGTAGAAAGTAGCAAGACAAAGTCATTGTTCAATTTGCTTTGGCGGAAATGATGGAAATCACGTCAGTATTTATATATCAAAAGTCACATGGAAGTTTCCAAGGATTTTCACCAAAGCGAATTGATCACAACATATAATTAAAGCATCAGTACTGCTTGGATCTGGCGTGGCCTGTGGCAGTTTTAGTTTTTGATACATGTTTACTGTGTCATCAGTTGACTTAAAAAAAAAAGTTATTTATCCGTGGGGAGACGGTGTCGGAGGGGGGGGGGGAGGCAGATAATAGTCTTGGATCTTTCGACATATTAACCTCGGTGTCATGATAGTAGCTAGTCGGTGCAAAACATGGCCAGCGTTCACTGACATAAACAACACTATCTTCAAACACACACACACACACACACACACATGCGTATCTGCACCAAGTCAGTCTTACACTACAGCATCTTCTCTGTCCGGTAACCAGTCCAGCGTAAAACCATTGCAGGCAGTCAGTGGCACAAAGCCGGTCTGTGATTGGTACCAGACATGAATGGCAACACACAGTGTGTAATGCTGGTAGCAAAGAGTTTACCCCTGGGAAAGCCCTTTGCTTGTATATGGAGTGCACTCAGCACACACGCTGTGCTGCGAGATCATGCTGTGTACAGCCGTCCATGCTAAATTATTCGGTAGCAGAGGACCGCCCCCCCCCCCTCCCTCCCAACACCCGACTTAGCCCCCTCCGTACTAATTCAGATTTTCTGCTCATAACAGTATATTTTTGAAATTAATAATGTACTTCCATTTTAAGTCATGATTTTCTCCATTTTCGTTTTAAATTTAGGTCTTAAAAACAAGCTCCATCGTAGCCGTAGCAGTGACCAGAAGAACTATAAACACGCTGTTCAGGAAGTGAGTGAACCGTGTATGGGCATTTTGTATGGTCAGCGGGGTTTGACATGGTCATGCAAGGTCTGAGGTCAGTGTGGCTGCTGGTTTGTGCAGAATAGGTTTGCTTGTATTAAAAATATCTTTCGTCAAATACATGATTTCATTAACTGGATGTGGTATGCCTTAAAACAATAAAGAAAACACTACAGAAGGCCGGTAGTGTGTATAGGGTTTTCAATACCAATATTTCGTCAGTTCAGTTTACCTGACTTTTTCAGGGTGACTGGAATTTATGCCTTGCCCAATTCCTAGTTTGATGAACCGAGCAGCACAGCAGCCATTCCACTCGTACTCCCGTCGTCGATTTTGACATCACTTTTGATTTTGTTTTCTCTTTTTCCTTTTTGGGGGGTCTCAAGTTTCAATGCTATTTATGCTTCGGTAGTGAATTTGTAACATTATGTTAATACTTGTTTACTCAGTAACTTTGAACACCAACACCAGATTAATTAGCGATATAGTTTACCTTTTAAACTCAGCTTAGTTCAAAGTAGGTCATTCTATCTTTGAACTTCTAGTGTGGTTTCATTGGATTTTGACTGCTGTACTCCATATCATTACTGTCTGGTTACTCACTGCACTGTGAGTATGCCATGTAGTTCTTCTTAATCTTCGGCGTTCCAGGATTTTTGGCCTCAGGTCAGACTTCAAGTTTTGTAGCTTGAATAAAGCTAGTGGTCAGGATCAGGGAGTCTTTGGTGCCCCAGAGTTGCTCCTGCAGTGTGGCACCTTGGGGCCAGTGATCTGTTCTGGCTTCCTGGTGGAGCGGGCAGGTCTGCAGGATGTGCTCCGGGGTCTGTGGGCCTGTTTCGCACGGGCAGTTCGGTGTGTGCGACAGACCAAGGCGGTGCATGTGGGCACGCAGCAATGTAGTGAAAGTTTCAAACTGGCGAGATGCCAGAAAATGAACGTAGCTGTTGGAGATGCAATTCTGTGGTAACAGAGTAAACAGCATACCAGTCATACTTTCAGATGGCTTAGTGATAGCCTAGTTTACTCATCTAAACCGTGTGCCAAACTAACACGAATATGATAATAATTTGACAAATCAGTGACATCACTGGAGTAATAATCATCAACTTTCGGCAGACACTAGAAACAGCGACATCGCAGCAGTATCAAGTTTCTGCCTCTGTTTCTTGCTCTCTCTCTGCGCCCAGCCCAAGTTGCCATAGTTGGGCCAAAGCTGGCAGCCTCCGTAGGCACCAAAAAAAGAATGAAGACATCACCTGAGTTTTCACCTGCCACATCCCTGCCAGAACGCAATGAATCAGAAAGGGCACAAGGCACCCTCTATAAACCACCGAGATAGAAACAAGGGATCGACTGCAGAGAGAGAGAGAGGGGGGGAAGGGAGAGAGAGAGAGAGAGAGAGACTGAGAGAGAGAGAGAGAGAGGGAGGGAGAGAGAGAAAGAGAGAGAGAGAGAGGGAGAGAGGGTGAGGCAGACAGAGCGAGAGAGGGAGAGAGAGGGGGAGAGAGAGAGGGAGAGAGGGTGAGGTAGACAGAGAGAGAGAAACAGAGAGAGGTAGAGCGGGTGAGGCAGAGAGAGGGAGAGAGGAGAGAGAGAGAAACAGAGAGAGGTAGAGCGGGTGATGCAGAGAGAGAGAGGGAGAGAGAGAGAGGAGAGAGAGAGAGAGGGAGAGAGAGAGGAGAGAGAGAGAGAGAAACACAGAGAGGTAGAGCGGGTGAGGCACAGAGGGAGAGAGAGAGAGGGAGAGAGAGGGGGGGGGGGGAGAGAGGAAAGAGAGAGAGTGAGAGAGAGATACAGAGACAGAGACGAGAGAGAAAGACAGAGAGAGAGACAGAGAGACAGAGAGAGAGAGAGAGAGATACAGCCAGACAGAGACACACAGACAGAGACAGAGAGAGGGGGGGAGGAGGGGGTGTTCTATAGTCTCTGATGAGAGAAGGAGGGAGAGAGACAGAGAGTTCAATGATAAAGAGAGAGTGAGAAAGAGGGAGAGAGAGAGAGAGAGAGAGAGAGAGAGAGAGAGAGAAAGGAGGGAGATCAGGGGTGGAAGGGGAGCAACGCAACAGGGGGGGGGGGGGGGAGCCCTGAGAACTGTACAAGCAGATCCGGCGATGTGCCAAACTTGGCTCGAATCCGGGCAAAAGGGGCCCCCTTCTACCATACACACTATAGTCTCCACCGCGGCAAAGAGGGGAAAATGAGGCCAGAAGAAGGAGGAGCTTCTTGTTATGGTTTCACGTGCTGGAGTAGGCCAGGCACTGTGCTGTGCCGTCTGTGCCACTCTCATACTGCGAGAGGGGATTCCGCGTTGTGGCTTTGCTTCACTGTATACTTTCTCTTTCTACTCTCACAGTCGTGGAGGCTTGGTAGCACACCCTAAATAGTAAGAGAATTTGCAGGGGATCACTTGTGCATATTGAAGACTAAGCTGTGACTAATCAAAAGGACTAATCAATACGCAGAAAAGATGTGATGTGTTCAACTTGTTTGTTGAAACTTTTGAGTGAAAAAGTTAAGATAATCAGCTGGGAGCATTATGGCACTGACAGACATATTAGAGAGAAATTCGGCCAAGCGATGGTAACAGACTAGTGGTGAGGGTGGAAAACAGTTAGGAATGTTGCCATGATGGTCTGTGTCTACTCTCTGGAGGAGGAAAAGTTGAAGTAAATTGTTATAACACCGACATTTATTCAGTCTCACCTGAAGTTGCACATTTGATTGAATAAAACAAAAGTCAGAAAAGTGAAACGCAGTTTATTCACTCTCATATTGCGTCAGTCAAGGCGATGACACGTTCCAGGAGATTGGTGTTCCAATTGTAGGCTGTGTCGATGCCAAACTTGGAGTTACACATCACTGATAGAGCAGCAATTGGCTAGGTTAACGCCTCGCAACGTACATGAACAGGTAAAAAAATTCATGGGCGGAAATAGTCTTGAGGAAGGGATGAATCAGTGTTCTCAGAATGAGTGAACCCTGAAAGCGTGGACCAACCAAACGCCCAGTTCTGGATGTGGATTACGACGTTCTTCAGGATTACTCAGACCAAGACACACGAAAGATCTTGGTCATCCCACTCGCCACTGTCGGAAAAAGTGATGTTCAAATAATTATACAGGACCATCATTTTTCCATTTTTGACACCCAGGTACAGGGACAAAAGTGAAACCACGCAGTCGATTTCAGTTTTAAAGTCAAAAACGGTCAGGAATAACTTATCACAAAGTCAGGCGAAAGATGGCGATTGTTTAATCCAAAGTGACGAGCAGCAACAAGAGAGGAGTGCTGTGAAAGAACAGATTATGTCTCATCGCCGTAAGAGTGCTCGTCCCTGCAACAAACTGCGTAGACACGCAGCGGACACGTCTTCCGTCAGTTCCGACAGTGACGTTGACCATAGCAACAAGGTAGGATGACGTCATTATGGCGTCAGGGTTATTTTTACTGTGGCCACAGTTGCCTGGACATATAATGGTGGGAAGAATATTTAGACGATTTGCATTGTAAGTTGGATGGCTTGCATTATTTTGTACTGTTAAAAAGAAAAAGAAACAGCTCACGCGGGAAAGCTCGCAGCAAGGGACCGATAAATGAATGTGTAGATTGAATGGAATTAGCTCGTTAATAGATCTATGCAGCTGTCAAACTTTTTGTTTAGGTTGCTTGATTGATTACTTTGTTTCGTTTCGATTCCTTTAGAGTTTATTATGCTTTGCTTTGTTTTGTTTTGTTTTGTTTCAGCATATGTTTTGATTTGTTGTTCGCTTCCTAAGACTGGTTTATTTTGCACAACCATCATTTTGTCTTCCTATAATAAGTAAAACGAGAGTTTGTAAAGATCATTCAGATCGGTCGAGCTTCTGTTCCATAACTGACAGGAAGTATTTACCGTGAAAACAAATCCACCCGGCTATACCGAAGATCACCTGTGCATCTTGTCTACGTTTGTGTTTGGTGATGGTGCAAGGGAAGCAACTCGTTAATTGTTATAATCGGGGGTTACAGTTTGGACCAAACAAATTCGTGGTTTGGATCCTCACAGAAGCATAAAATAAAATGTATACGTCAAAGCTGGCAGAGTGCATACATACGCACGCAAGCAGGTACACACACTGACACACAAACAAACAAACATACATCTTAGGTTTTTGCTTATTTTTTGTTTGTTGGTTGGTTGGTTATGTGTTGTTTGTCCTTAGTTAGTTAGTTAGTTAGTTAGTTAGTTAGTTAGTTAGTTAGTCAGTCAGTTAGTTAGTGTTTGTTTGTTTGTTTGTTTGTTTGTCATGAAGTTTGTAACTGTGCGTCGTTGTTTTTTGCATGTGTTTTGGTGTGTTATTTCATTTAATGTTTTCTGACACAATACTCTTTCTTTCTTCACCAGATGTTGCTAGAGGAATGTATCAGCCGAGACATCGCGGACCCCGTGCCGCCCACATCCTCCTCCCCCAACCTGGCGCTGCCTGCTGACCTGTGGCACGACTTTCAGGCTCTGCAGGCTGCCACTCACCTCGACACTGCCTCCCTCATTCGACGCCTCATCACTCAGTATGGCAGGTAGGGCATTTTAGCTGTTTGTCGTTTGTGATTTTACATGTGTATACTAGATATATATATTCTATGTTCGGACCTCCCCACACACTTTTGTCTGCCAATCCTCACCATCCCTCGCCCGGTGTGAAAGGATGAAGTGTCCGCTTGTTTGAAAGTCCGGCGGACTTCTATTCCTAGGAAAATGTGTCCCTGGACTTTGTGTCCTAGGAACTTGAACATAAGTCCCTGGACTCTATTTCCTAGGAAAAGGTGTCCTATTTCCCAGGCTGGAAAGTCCGCACAGGAGCGTTGAGGTAGGACACATTTTCCGGACAGAGAGTCCGCTTTTAGGACTTATTTTCCGGACTGAGAGTCCGCTTTGTTCTCCGGAATCGTTGCAAGTTTTCGTATTGTGTATATGCTTATTAAACACACATACACACACACACACACACACTCACACACTCACACACACACACACACACACACACACACACACATTCACACACTCACACACACACACACACACACACACACACACATGAGCGCGCGTGCGCGCGCACACACACACATGCGCGCGCGCACACACACATGCGCGTGCGCACACACACATGCGCGCGCGCATACACACATATATGTATATCAAAGCAATATACATATACTGGTATTGTTTTCAGCACATTTATTCGTGGAAAATTTTCAATTGAGACGCTGTAACCGTCCGTACGAGGGTTTTTTCCAGCTGATGTTTGCAGGTAATAGCCTTTCTGTCCCTTGGCGAAGATCGTGTAGGGACCAAGCCAGGGGTCCAATTCCTTGCCACCCTTGCGGTCACCTCTGACGTTGTTTTTTTTCATCACCTTTTGGCCTATCTGGAGCATTTCCTGAAATCATGTTCAGAAGAATTAGACACACACACACACACACACACACAAACACACACACAAACACACACACAAATATCACTTTAAGTGTAACTGACAAAGCTACAAAACGACCGAAACAAATCAGGCGCAGTTGCGCCATTTAAATGCATTACACGTCACGAGAAAAATAGAATACATACCGTGTAGTTCCTTTGTGCTGCTCTCCTAATTGACCGTTTGATGATGAGGGTGGCAAGGGTAGGGTATTTCTGATTTAGAAGGTAGTTTTTTACGTCTGAGAATCGCACGTTCTGTCCCCGCACCATCTTTCTTGTGTGTGACAGCAATTTTGTGACTCCCCAAAATGTATACCATTGCTAACAATGCCAGGTGGTGACAATTGCACGAGTATTAGGCTGTACCCGTTTGGAAAGTGATAGAACGTTCTTATTGCTGACATGCCTCCTTCTCTCTTAGATACCCCTGTATTTCGTGTTGAAAATGCTTAGGACAGCACCTGGAAACCGCACGACTTTAGACAATTCTGCAACATTTCAACAAAAGCAACAAGGGGAAAGGGGGGGGGGGGGAGGAGGGGTATAAATATTGACTGATTGTTCGACTGATTCTAGTATTGTGCTTACGAATAAATAGAATACACATTTGCACACACACAACTATGTCTGCAACCACAACAACTTTTAAAAAAATAATAAAAAAATTAATAAAAAGCGTTTCGCTCTGGTAGACCCAGTCGTTAATTGCAAGATTTCTACCTTTAAAGATAATGAACCTAACACAAGGAAACCGAGGAGCAAATGACAGAGAAAAACAGACCAGACAAGACGGGAATCGAACCCAAGACCTCCAAACTCCGAAACCAACACCATAGCAACTGCACCAACGAGGAAGCGATGAGAGCCCAGAAAGAGAAAAATAATGTAAGTTTTACGCCCTCACGGCAAAGCCATTAGGGGCATGTTACACGGGAAAACCCGGCTTTGTATGAAAATAAAAAATAAAATTGCGGGGAGGATGAGAGCCCACGATTTTTAAGTCTACTTAGAGCTAACGCGGCCGAGTGCGGACAACCAGGACACCTACACCTAGGTATGTGTAACAGGAAAAGATGTCCCCCAGGACTCAAAGTCCGACCCCTAAATATAGGCTAGGACTTTCTGTCCTGGGAAAATGTGTCCGCTGAAAGTCTAGGAAAATGTGTCCGGGTGGGGAGCCGAACGATAGTCCGTAGGACTCTTTTTCCCAGCGGACAACTTTTCCTTTTACACCGGTTCTTCGACTGTGTTTAGTTCTTTGTTGGTAATGGTGGTGGTGGTGGCATAAGGAGTTTGTTTGTTTGTTTGTTTGTTTGTTTGTTTGTTTGTTTGTTTGGTGGTGAATGTTCTTTTCCAAGAGGTACAGACATATCGACTAAAAATGGTGTACGGTCCTATTTGTAAGTCAAGTGTACGAATTATTTAAATCGCGTAAATAAAAGTTCTGATCACCATCTTAGGGTAACCAAGACTTTATACGTGGGATAGGCCATAATACCTCCACATAGACACACAATAAGATCAACATCCCGACTGCTTCTGTGCAGAATATCACTTTCTAATGATATAATTGTGCAGACTGACACTCATCCTCAGTTGAGAAATAAATCCATAAAAAGAACCATACCACCTTGCAAAGAAATCACTCGTGCTGTTTACTTTTGGTATGTATCTAAGTGGATCCCATGTAAAAGACTTCTATGCGACATGGTTAGTCGTATCGTTGACACGGGCAGGACTGCGCCGTTAACCTCACAATTCTCTGTCTGTCCGCCAGCACAAGAACAAGACTTTATTCCGCCATATAGCGACCTGTCCGCCAGCACAAGAACAAGACTTTATTCCGCCATATAGCGACCTGTCCGCCAGCACAATAACAAGACTTTATTTCGCACATAGCGACCTGTCCGCCAGCACAAGAACAAGACTTTATTTCGCCATATAGCGACCTGTCCGCCAGCACAAGAACAAGACTTTATTTCGCCACATAGCGACCTGTCCGCCAGCACAATAACAAGAACAAGACTCAAGTTTATTTCGCCATATAGCGACCTGACCGCCAGCACAAGAACAAGACTTTATTTCGCCACATAGCGACCTGTCCGCCAGCACAAGAACAAGACTTTATTTCGCCACATAGCGACCTGTCCGCCAGCACAAGAACAAGACTTTATTTCGCCATATAGCGACCTGTCCGCCAGCACAAGAACAAGACTTTATTCCGCCACATAGCGACCTGTCCGCCGGCACAAGAACAAGACTTTATTCCGCCACATAGCGACCTGTCCGCCAGCACAATAACAAGACTTTATTTCGCCACATAGCGACCTGTCCGCCAGCACAATAACAAGACTTTATTTCGCCACATAGCGACCTGTCCGCCAGCACAAGAACAAGACTTTATTTCGCCACATAGCGACCTGTCCGCCAGCACGATATAACAAGAACAAGACTTTATTTCGCCACATAGCGACCTGTCCGTCAGCACGATAACAAGAACAAGACTTTATTTCGCCATATAGCGACCTGTCCGCCAGCACGATAACAAGACCAAGACTTTATTTCGCCATACGACCTGTCCGTCAGCACGATAACAAGAACAAGACTTTATTCCGCCATATAGTGACCTGTCCGCCAGCACAAGAACAAGAACAAGACTTTATTCCGCCATATATAGCGACCTGTCCGCCAGCACAAGAACAAGAACAAGACTTTATTTCGCCATATAGCGACCTGTCCACCACCACAATAACAAGACCAAGACTTTATTTCGCCATATAGCGACCTGTCCACCACCACAATAACAAGACCAAGACTTTATTTCGCCATATAGCGACCTGTCCGCCAGCACAAGAACAAGACTTTATTTCGCCACATAGCGACCTGTCCGCCAGCACAAGAACAAGACTTTATTTCGCCATATAGCGACCTGTCCGCCAGCACAACAACAAGAACAAGACTTTATTCCGCCATATAGCGACCTGTCCACCAGCACAATAACAAGAACAAGACTTTATTTCGCCACATAGCGACCTGTCCGCCAGCACAAGAACAAGACTTTATTTCGCCACATAGCGACCTGTCCGCCAGCACAATAACAAGAACAAGACTTTATTCCGCCATATAGCGACCTGTCCGCCAGCACAAGAACAAGACTTTATTTCGCCACATAGCGACCTGTCCGCCAGCACAATAACAAGAACAAGACTTTATTCCGCCACATAGCGACCTGTCCGCCAGCACAAGAACAAGACTTTATTCCGCCATATAGCGACCTGTCCGCCAGCACAATAACAAGAACAAGACTTTATTTCGCCATATAGCGACCTGTCCGCCAGCACAACAACAAGAACAAGAATTCATTCCGCCATATAGCGACTTGTCCGCCAGCACAATAACAAGACCAAGACTTTATTTCGCCATATAGCGACCTGTCCGCCAGGACAATAACAAGAACAAGTCGCGTAAGGCGAAAATACAATATTTAGTCAAGTAGCTGTCGAACTCACAGAATGAAACTGAACGCAACGCAACGCAGCAAGACCGTATACTCGTAGCATCGTCACTCCACTTTCTGAGCGTGTTTTTAATCCAAACATATCATATCTATATATTTTTGGAATCAGGAACCGACAAAAAATAAGATGAAAGTGTTTTTAAATTGATTTCGAAAAAAAAATTTTGATAATAATTTTTATATATTTAATTTTCAGAGCTTGTTTTTAATCCGAATATAACATATTTATATGTTTTTGGAATCAGCAAATGATGGAGAATAAGATAAACGTAAATTTGGATCGTTTTATAAATTTTTATTTTTTTTTACAATTTTCAGATTTTTAATGACCAAAGTCATTAATTAATTTTTAAGCCACCAAGCTGAAATGCAATACCGAACCCCGGGCTTCGTCGAAGAGTACTTGACCAAAATTTCAACCAATTTGGTTGAAAAATGAGGGCGTGACAGTGCCGCCTCAACTTTCACGAAAAGCCGGATATGACGTCATCAAAGACATTTATCAAAAAAATGAAAAAAACGTTCGGGGATTTCATACCCAGGAACTCTCATGTCAAATTTCATAAAGATCGGTCCAGTAGTTTAGTCTGAATCGCTCTACACACACACACACACACACACACACACACGCACACACACACACACACGCACGCACATACACCACGACCCTCGTTTCGATTCCCCCTCGATGTTAAAATATTTAGTCAAAACTTGACTAAATATAACAAGACTTTATTTCGCCATATAGCGACCTGTCCGCCAGCACAATAACAAGAACAAGACTTTATTCCGCCATATAGCGACCTGTCCGCCAGCACAATAACAAGAACAAGACTTTATTTCGCCATATAGCGACCTGTCCGCCAGCACAATAACAAGAACAAGACTTTATTTCGCCATATAGCGACCTGTCCGCCAGCACAATAACAAGAACAAGACTTTATTCCGCCTGTCCGCCAGCACGCCTAACGGTTCAAATCCTCACATGTCCCGTTAACTGACTCCTTGCAATTATCAGTTTCACCTGAAGCGAACCACGATGAAGTCTAAGTTCTTTCTTTTTCTGATCCAGGTCAGGACCACCAGAGGAAAATCCGGAGCAGGCTTCGCCCAGCGGCGAACACGATCTCGAAGCTTCCGCCGTGGTGTCTGCATGTTCAGACACGACTTCAACACACACCACCACCTTCACTGGCGGCGAAACGGAGTATTGTGACAGCGGCGAAATAGTACATTGTGGCCGCAGCGAAACAGCCTGTGGTGAGATAGATGTGGTGACGCCTGGCGGCTATTCTGCAGCAGCACCAACAACAGTGGATGAAGATAACGACGGAGACTTTCTTGTGTTGGATCTCAGCACTAGAAACCCCAGCACCAACAAGCCTGCCTCTGCTCTGCCTTTGTCAAATGACGTAGATATGGGATATGCCCACGACAACGACGACGGCAGCGACGGCGTAGAGAAACCGTTGGATTTAACTATGTGCAAACCCAACGGGGCCTCGTGCCCGCCGAGCAGCCTGTTCAGAGAGGACAGCGGCGGCTTCGTCATCAACCAAGCCCCTGAAGCTCATAGAGCCCCGTCAGATTCTATCCTCTCAGCCCTATCTCCCGAGGCGTTGCGCACTGCCACGCCTTCGCTTCCACGAGCAGCCCACTCGTCCCAGTCGGGAACTGCTCCGTCCTCCGGCCACGTTGTGTCCAGCAGTCTTTTCAACCTGTCCGGCCTACAGTGTGCGAGTCCCAGAGTCCACTCTGGTGGTCAGATTTCAGCGGACAGACACCAAACCAAAGTATCAACCAGTAGCGGTGGCAGTTCGCCGGCTCCCTCCAGCAGTAAGCAGAAGATAGTTCAGCATTTCTTATCCCTGCCTGCCGGACACGTTGTGAGTCCGGACAACCTCACGGACGTGTATAATCAGCAGGCTCTGGGCGCTGTGACTGGAACTCTCCTTCCTCCAGAAGCGCTGAGACACATCTCTCTGGGTTCTGCCATACAGTTTTCTCCTGTCATGACTCCTGCTACACCACCGCCATCTGCTCAAAGCCAGAGTCATCACGCTTCTTCTGTCGGAAGCCACTCCGTTTCGACGTCCGGCACTATGCAATTGCCTACTGTGACGTCACTGGAGTTTCGAGGAGATGGAACGGCCCATGAGCGGTACAGAACGTCACCGGATGCCGCGAAAACGTCACAAGTGGTGACGCAGACAATGACGTCCTTGCCGACGTCAGGGTCGGCGATTCTGTTAGATGTTGGAAGCGGGGGACTCATGGCTACTGCAGGGGGGTTCAACTTTCCCCTGATGGCTACGAGTACTGGAGGCCTGGTGGCTACTGGGACAGGAGGTCTGGTTGCTATTCCTTTTCTCCAAGCTCTGCCCGAAGCCTTTGCCGCTGCTGCTGCCGCCGCCGCCGCTGCCGCACAAGGTCAGCAACCGAACGTCACCTCCACAGTCACCACCCAGCCACAGCCCCTTCATCCTCCTCCAGCTCCTCCCCAGGTCCCCCCTCCTCCTCCTTACAGCGCTGCCGTTGCCTCCACCACTCCCCCAAAAGCCTACAAGGCCAAGATAGGACGACCGAGAGGCCAGCCCAAAGCTCAGAAACCTGTGTGCAAAGACATGAAGTTACTGACTGAGAACACTCTCTTTCCTGGCGTCTACACCAGCATTCTCAAGCTGCCCTGGAGCAAGCGGTCGCGTGGCAAGTCTTCCGCCAAGATCAAGGACGTAGTGTCAAACACCGGCAGCACGGCTGTGTCCGGCGCAGAGCAGCACAATCCCTCCATGCTCGTTCAGCATGAGCCCGGGGAGGTCATCAACAGCCCACATCAGCAACATCAACTTCATCAACAGCAGCAGAAACAACCACCTGTGTCCACGGTGGGCAGTACTGAAGCCAACCATCACAGTCCCCTCTCTGTGCCTAATCAAGAACAGGCTGCTTCACTCACATCCTCTTTGTCATCGTCAGCGTCTGCGTCGTCGACGTCGTCCGTGATGATGGTGTACCACAACACTGTGATGTCAGATCAAGGTAAACCCGTGAGGAGGAGAGGTCGGCCTCCCAAGCTGCCCGTGCTGTCGCAGCTCTTGTCGGACAGGAAGACCGTCGGTCACAACCTCAACCATCACCTGGTGGAGGGCCAACACACTCCCATGGACTCGGACCCTGCTGCCTCCATCTTCAGCCTGGCGCCTTCCACCATGTCGTCCCTCTCCGCTCAGCACAACTTTGATGCGTCTGTGGCTGCGTTTCCCAGCAACCTGTCCGAGTCCTGTGTCAATGCGTTCTCCGCCAGCCTTGCAGAGGCTTGTGTCTCCAGCGTGAAGCAAGAACCCATGGAGGTGTCGGACAGTGATGTCAGCAAACTCTTCCCTGCCCTCATAGGAACTGGCAGGGCGGGAGACCACTCTGACATCCACGGTCAAGGTCAACAACACGACCTTCACCTCAAGCAAGAGCTGTCGAGAGGCGCCGGAGTGGCCTTGGACGAAGGAGAAGAAAGCCGTAATGGCGAGGGTGCTGATGACACGAAGGCAGGATGCAGCATTGAGGAGCAGCTGCAGGATGCCAGTCTGGAGACTCGTTTCAATATCTTGGCCAACAAGCTGGGACTGGAGATCGGCAGTCCCTACCACGCCAGCCTCGTCCTCAGCCAGGCCAACGCTTCCAACAGTCTCCATGGCAACAGCAACAACACCACCGTCGCCAACAACAGCGCCCTGTACCAACAGATGATGCTGTCGTCGCGCTCCATGGTGGAGATGAAACCACGCCGACGTCAACTCAACAACCTCATCAAGCCCAGCGACGACTGCGTCTACACCTCCTTCCGAATTCGACCCCGCCTGTCGGGGCGGCGAGGTGGGAAGAGGGGAGGGAGGAAGAGAGGGAGCAAGTATGACGTCAACCCTGACGCCCCCTCCTTCGCCATGGCGGCCTCCGAGTGTGGAGACTCTCCGCGAGAGAAGGACGGGGTGTACGCTGACGGGAGTGAGGTGAGCGTGGTGGCGGGAAGCGGGGCGGGGTCTGCCGTCATCACGGAGCGGATCCCGGGGGCGGGGGAGGTGCCGCAGAGGTTGTACCAGGACCTGTACCACTGCAAGCTGTGCAACGAGATGCTGCCCGCGGACAGCTCCCTCCTTCACACGTGCATCTCACGCACCTCGCCTCCTCTCCGCTCGTGCCAGGAGTGTGGCACCATGTACCTCTCCTCTGACCCCACGCCCCATGAAGGCTCGGGCCAACCCACCACCACCAACATGTGCGAGGAGTGCGCCCTCAAAGGCCAGCCCCTTTCCAGTCCTGCCCTCTCCCCATCAGGCTCCGTCCACGATCAGCCTGTCAACACGTCGGACGGGTTCGCCTGCCAGCCCTGCGGAGTCCATTTCGTCAACATCGCGGACTACATCCAGCACAGACGTACCGCGCACTTGGAGAAGATGACCCGTCAACCCCGCAAGACTCACACCCTCAAGACCCTCCCCTGCCCGGCCACCGGCTGCCCCAGACTTTTCCACATGCAGGCGGAGCTCAGGAGGCACATCGCTGCCGACCACCCTGAAGAGGCGGAGCAAGGGGCGGGGCTTGAAGGCGAAGGGGACGTGGTGGCTACAACCTCGGCAAGCCCTCATCACAACACCTCTCAGGACGTCGACGTTGAAACTGTCCCACATCCAGAACCTGAAGAGACGGAAGGAACAGAGGAAGAAAATCCTCAGTTCACGTGCATTCAAGACAAATGCGGACAGCGGTTCTCAACGCCTCTGGATCTTCTTGAGCACGTGCAGAGTTCTCACGAGGGCATCAGCCAATGGCCGTGCCCCTTACCGGGCTGCTCGCGACACTTCGCGGCTGAGAGACATCTGCGCGTGCACCTGCTGATGCACAAAGACGAGAAGCCGCTCAAGTGTCCTTTCTGCAACTACCGGTGTCGGCAGAAAAACGCGATGAACTGGCACATGAAGAAACACCCAGAGTCCGCAGGTCACTACAGGAAGTTCGCTACCATGTCGTCCGATTCTTGAAGAAAGCGAACAAACAAACAAACGAAAGTCCAACGTGGGCGTTTTTTTGTGGTGGTGCTTCTTTGTCAAAATCATACAAACAAACAAACGAAAGTCCAACGAGGGCGTTTTTTTGTGGTGCTTCTTTGTCAAAGTCAAATACTTTTCTGGCCAGTGGACATTACATGGTTATATTTTTGAACTGCATTCTATGAAAGAGAGATCACACCTATAGACATCTCAAATACCGAGAGGTGTTTTCTGTTGGTGCATGTCCGTTCACCAGAGAGCTCTCGTGTGATATTATTTTCTGCCGTGTCTGTATCAGTTTTTATTCTGCAAATGCCTTCTTGAGGTCTTTTGATAGTAAAAACAATAACACACAATAACATGTTGTTATTATGAGTTATTTCTAATATGCTGACTGTTAGCAAATAATAACAAGACATGTCGAGAAAAAAATATCAAGCATGAGCCTTTTAGGCGAATGCTGATATCGTTTGTGAGACATGTCTGTTATCATTTGCTAACAGTCAGCATATTAGAAATAACGGTTTTATTACCGTTTAATTCGACCAAAAGAAATTTCGAAGCAACCCCGCGAATTAGACAGAACAGCCGCAATGGGAACTTGAGCGCTTCTACCTGATTATGCCTGTCAGTCAAAGAATTCTCGTGACCTGAGTCAGCCAATCAGAGTAACACACCTGACGCGATGAATATTCACAGGTCAAATGCCTTTGACACACAACAATCTCACAAGATAAACCATGTTGAACATGCGTTTCGGTTGCTTCGCTTTTTTTCGTTGAACTGAGAGCGACAGATTTAGAACCGACTCCAGACGGATGGGAAATGACGTAAAGATACACTTGATGTAAAGCGAGTGGCGCAATTTCACTTGATTTTTCCGAACTTTGATCATTTAGATTTCAAGTGAGCGGTCGGCATTGCACACTCAGACGATGGTCGGTGCCTTGCTGTTCCGTTACGCACCCACCGACAAAACTCGCTTTTCGGTATTTTTTTTAGATAAAGATAGTATTACCTGACAGCATTTGAAGTGTCATTCTTTAGAATAAATCACGCTTATATTGTTGAATTACATTTTTACTTTGTCTTGTTAATTTTTAGCGTGATAAACAAAAAAGGGTCCCTGCCTGAACGTTATAACATTTAGAGGGTCACCTAGAATCCGTCCTGATTGGTCAAAAAGCCATAAGGGGCACTGAATTGGTAATAAAATTCAATATTTGTATGACTATCAGACAGGGCATAACTGTTTGCTTTTGCAGCAAGAAACAGAAACTGACCGCACATAAAACTCAGATTCTAAGAAAAACACGGGGAATTCTCTGTCACTCATTGAATGCCAGCTTATCAGCAAAGAACTTTATTTTGGGGGTGTGCTGTGTTGTCGTTATTATTGAGTGAAAAATGTCTTATTCACTTGTTGAAGTCTTTTGAGAAAAACAAAAATTAAATTTCATTTGTGTGTTCTTTTGTTGTCATAATCACAGTCCATGGCTACTTTCTTTGAAGGTACAGTCCTCCACAACTAAACAATTCGACTCAGCATCTCAGATCAGGGAAAGCGTGGCCGA
Source organism: Littorina saxatilis (assembly GCF_037325665.1). Taxonomy (NCBI): domain Eukaryota; kingdom Metazoa; phylum Mollusca; class Gastropoda; order Littorinimorpha; family Littorinidae; genus Littorina; species Littorina saxatilis. The sequence continues at coordinate 12,570,046 of NC_090254.1, forward strand.
GTGGTAAAGTGCACTTGCCTCGGAAGCGAGAGGTTGCGAGTTCGACCCTGGGTCGGGGCGTAAGCAATTTTCTTCCCCCTTTCCAAGCCCAGGTGGTGGGTTCAAGTGCTAGTCTTTCGGATGAGACGAAAAACCGAGGTCCCTTCGTGTACACTACATTGGGGTGTGCACGTTAAAGATCCCACGATTGACAAAAGGGTCTTTCCTGGCAAAAATGTATAGGCATAGATAAAAAAAAATCCACCAAATACCCGTGTGACTTGGAATAATAGGCCGTGAAAAGGAAATATTCGCCGTAATGGCTTGAGATTTACTGGCCGATGTGAATGCGTGATATATTAATATTGTGTAAAAAAAATTCCATCTCACACGGCAGAAATTAATATGTAAAGCGCTTAGAAAACGTCAAGCGCTATATAAATCTCCCATATAAATAAATAAATAAAGATGTGACGAGGCTGTAACGTGGGACATGACCATACCTCCACTTGGACACGTACCAACGTTCAACAGCATGACTGCTGTGTGGAGTGGATATTCAGTGTCGATGAATTCATTTCGGAACAGAATCTTGGTTGCTTTTTGCATTCATCAACACATTCTCACTCTGCACAGGAACCAGTCACGATGTTGATGTTTTGTATGTGTCATGGTAGAGTCATAGCCTCACCTTATGTAAAAGCCTGGGCAGATCTGAGCACAGGCGGAAGGTATCGTCCACTGGACCACTACTATCACAGAAAGACAACAAGGTACGTCACTCACCTTCGAGTCTTCTGTGTTCTTGGAGTCGCTTCCTGGGGAAAAATATTGTTCAAGACGGTTTGCCTCTTCCTACAGTCTGTGTAAGGTCAAATAAATACAGTTGAATGATTGTTTGAACTGTATGTACCTTTAATGTTCAGCTTCCGTCCGCTGCAGGTTGTTATTAACCATCATTTGGACGAATCTTCGTTTGCGAGCCGCTAACTTCCACTTGGCGTCAAACTCATGCATTCGCACCGAATATACCAGCGCACATTGGTCTAAAACATATGTAAATATTGTGCAGCAAAGGGAAGCTACCCACGGGAAAATAATCATCGAATATCCTGTTATTAACCAATGAGCGCTGGTATGCATATTCGGTGCGGATGCATGAGTTTGACGCCAAGTGGAAGTTAGCGGCTCGCAAACGAAGATTCGTCCAAATGATGGTTAAAAACAACCTGCAACGGACGGAAGCTGAAAATTAAAGGTACATACAGTTCAAACAATCATTCAACTGTATTTATTTGACCTTACACAGACTGTAGGAAGAGGCAAACCGTCTTGAACAATATTATTCCCAAGGAAGCGACTCCAAGCACACAGAAGACTCGAAGGTGAGTGACGTATCTTGTAGTCTTTCTGTGATAGTAGGCCCTGGTAGTCCAGTGGACGATACCTTCTGCCTGTGATCTGAGATGGTGGGCCGAACTGTTTTCATGGAAAGGAGTCAGTGTGCGTTTAAAGTGCAGGCGTTCTATCAGCAAAGGGAGCATGTGGCACATACATATTTGACATGCAGACAGAGGACAGGTAAGTTCTCTTTGGGCATCTACTGAGCTATGAAAGAACACTCATCTCAGTGACGTATTTTAACAGTTTATAAACGTCTTATTCAGCTGTTTATGTCTTCCACTTTTCTTTTTGAAATGACAGGTTTTGCGGACAAAGTGTTAATTGCGGGTTTGAACTCAGAGCTTCTTGTGAATTTCGTTTTGACTTTACCAAATGCTCGCTATCCAATGTAAAATATCGAAGACGTGATTCTGAAAATCAGGGATTCTTGTACTTTTGACACTTTTGATGCCTTCGAAATTTTGATCTGTTTAAAAGGTTCTCCAAGTTTCCTCCGCAATGTGTCTTAAAAATGCTGTAAGTCAGTTCCTCTGGTACTTAACTTTAGTACTTTAAATTCAGCTATTGTTGGTGCCTCACACAGCGAGAAGACTGCCCTCGTGTTACTGTGCCTTGTATACATAACTCAGCCTACGTAAAATATATATCTGTAATTGGTGTGTGGGTGTGGGTGTGTGGGTGTGGGTGTGTTTGCGAGTGTGGAGTGTGTATGTGCCTGCGTAAAGTATATTTAAATGTGGTTGTGTGTGTGTGTGTGTGTATGTGTGTGTATGTGTCTGCGTAAAGTATATATAAATGCGGTGCCTGTGTGTGTGTGTGTGTGTGTCTATCTGTCTGCTTGCGAACGTGATGTGTGTGTATGTGGGGGTGGGGGGTGGGGGCTGTGATAAGAGTATAAGTTAGTATGTGGCTAGCTGTGAAGTAAACTCCAAAGTTGAGCAACCTTTTTTCTTTTAAAAATACATTTATTAACTGTTTAATAAATACTTTTTATCAATAGTGCCTATCCAAAGCGTGTCTACCTGACTTCTCATGAGTACATATTGACGATCTTTATGTCTAAAATTAGATCAATTCCATTGGTGGGGAGGCAATTTTCCTTGGGAAACCTTTGAACTAGGCCTACATTTGCAAACTTAATTGTTCTGCATAGCTGTTGCTATTATTCCGACTATGCAAAGGAGAGGTTTTTAACTATGTTTTATTGATTCAACAAAACATATTATTATTGATGGGTTGTTACTAACCCTTTATGTCTGCTGAAGTCCGCCCTTTGTGAAATCTTTGTCTGTGATAACGTGTGTGTATATCTATCTTTTGAACATGGCAAAATATTAAACAAAATAAATAATCATTGTGCTTTAATCTTGTCTCATTTTTGTTTTGATTTACGGAATATTTCATTTGACTCGTTTGAAATGCTGCTGCTTATTTGAGAAGAACCAACATAACAGTAAATTCCTTAACGTGTATCTATCTATATATATATATACGACTCGTATCTGTCTGTCTGTCTGTCTGTCTGTCTGTCTGTCTGTTCGCGATGCACGGCCAAAGTTCTCGGTGGATCTTTTTCAAATTTGGACACCGTATTCAGCTACACCCAGGACACAACCTCATCGATGAGATATTTCAACACGTGCTCTCAGCGCGCAGCGCTGTGCGCGCTGAACCGATTTTTTTGTTTTTGTTTTTTTGTTGTTGTCGGGATCCACTACCAGTAACTCTTCCTTATCTTCTCCAGTGTTTTCAGCCGCGATTATCTCCCTTCCTCCGTGTGGCAAAGCCGGGTCCCAGACGCAGCCTGGTATTCGGCTCTACTTCTTCCCGGCGAAGCCGGTACCCGGCGAAGCGGGTAATCATCTAGTTTCTGATATATATATTTGGAGAGATGTGTACGTACATGTGTGTGTGGTTCCGTGTGCACGCATGTATTGATGCGTATATGTGTGTGTGTGTGTGTGTGTGTGTGTGTGTGTGTGTGTGTGTGTGTGGAGGTATTGCACCTCGCTCATAGCGGATTGAAAGTATGTCAAATACACGGCTGAGTAGCCGTGGGTAAGTATACTTCGATACTTCGAAAGTGTACCTTGGCCGGGCTGTCTGCGGAGCATCCGCCTACCGGCTTGCACATCTCGTCTCTACAATGCACTTTGAAAGTGGACTCTGGTCCAGCTGACAGCCTCCGACACTCGCAGCCAATCAAAAACTGCAGAGCGTCTGCAGAGCAACTGACACGCCCCCTTGACGACAATCCGTCCTACAAAATAAAAGCAAAACAAAGTTACTCTTTGTCAGATCATTATATTAGACAGGATCGCCAACTCCGCGCGTGCGCTAGGGCGGCAAGTTGCCGAAATAATTGTGCCGCCCAGTTCGTTTTGTTTACAGGCAAATCAAGAAAAACAAAAACAAGAGTGAGACATGTTTAGCATGAACATATACGTATACTTTTTAAAGGGGATAATTATACCGTTACATTTCTTCTGCTGGGGCAAAACATTTTAATATGCAATGTTTTGTAAACGGTTTCCCAGTGAAAAGACGACGCAAGGGAGTTAACTACCGTAACCGCGATTGAATGCACAAACATTTTTCCTTTTAATTAAATTATGTGTGGTTGCGTGCCAACGCACACAAAAACACCAGTCATAGATGAATGTCTTACTCTTCATATTTAATTGAACTTTTTAAGGTATATGTCATACATGCACCATATCTCGCAAAACGAACTGTGTTGGATATGTGTGTGTTTTTTGTTGTTGTTTTTTAAACACGCACGGTATCGAACAATATTCTCTAGCAACTAATAGGCAAAGTACCTGTGGGACATGTCACATGAAGCCCCATTTATTGATTGAGACTTCAGAGGCATGATCTTAACTATTAGGCCTAAAAAAAAAATAGGTGTGGTTACGGTAACCCGACCTACCCTATTTTTAGGGGCCGACCCTATAACTTTTTATTACATTTTGTAAAAAAAATTAAAAAAAAATAAAAAAAAAGCGAGTGCAGAAAACGCAATGAAAGCGAAAGCGCTCGAGTCGCACACTTATTTCCCTGTCAAATAGGTTTAATAATTTGTACACATTAGGAAAAAAAGTTAAAAAAAAAATGATTGCCTACCTTCCTACCCTATTTTTTTGTGTGGCTATGTTACCTTAACCTCACCTATTTTTTTTGGGGGGGGGGCCTTAGTTCAGAGTCTTAGCAGTTCTCAGAAAATATCAGTTATCACATGCTTATTACTGGGGATGGCCAAATCTCAGAATTTTACTTCGTCAGCTGGGCGGTAAAAATCAAGGGTCTACCAAACCCGGCAAATGCAGTAGGCAGCCCAGAGATCCCAAGTACCTCTCCCAAAGATGGTACTTTTCGGCAAGATTTACAGTTTCAAGCTGTTAGGACAACTTCTTTGAACATGTGATTTTATAGAGGTTTTTTTGGGAAACTGAAAGGTAGCCTCGTCAGGGAACAACTATTCAAACCCATATCCTCATCATCTTGTTTCTCGATTGAGAATAATCATTTATAGATGACTATTATTCATTTCCCTTGTTGGGGTGTACTTGCATGTACTGGTGGTTGATTACCCAAATGTCCTCTCAGTGATTGAGGCTTATATGAGGCTCAGTGATTATAACTGTCACCGTTTCTTTAACTGACGGGTTTATTCCGTTCTTTTATGTGTACTAATGGTACAGGGTAGATATGGGGAGTGGTGTAGTGGTTTGTTCAACCCATCTCATTATTTTGTTTCTCCACAAACAGATAATCATTTATGTATGATTTGTAGTGTACCTCATAAGATCTGAGTGTTATAATCACAGTAGCTTTGATAGTAGAGGCTGAGCGTTTCCAATGAAGGTAAACGTATTGTAGAGATCGGTAGTCAAAGCTGTTTTGCCTGTCGGTGATGAGAAGGTCATATATATTGCCCTTGGTTGGGCTGTTGCTCTCCTAATGTGAGGCAGATTAAGTTGAAGTACCTCTCAGTGATTGAGGATTTCGTTGTATGTGTACCTCACAAATTCTGAGGGTTATGATCACAGTAGCTTTGATAGTAGGGGCTGAGCGTTCCCAATGAAGGTGAACGTATTGTAGAGATCGGTAGTCAAGGTTGTTTTGCCTGTCGGTGATGAGAAGATCGTATATATTGCCCTTGGTTGGGCTGTTGCTCTCTTAATGTGAGGCAGATTGAGTTGAAGCACCTCTCAGTAATTGAGGGTTTCGTTGTATGTGTACCTCACAAATTCGGAGGGTTTTGATCACAGTAGCTGTGATAGTGGGGACTGAGCGTTCCCACTGGCAAGTAGTAGGTCCCTGGTAGTAGTAAAGTTTCTATTTGTGTCCCCAGAATAAGTTTCTATTTGGGACATGAAGTGGTTATGCGCTAAGAGGTTGGCAAGTAGTTGACTCTGCGTGTTTAAGTAGATAGTTTGGTCAGAGTTGATCTGAGGTCTTATTGGCGGGTAACAGTTCCCGCTCATGGGTTGGCTGGTTCGTGTAATTAGGGGATAAGTGTGTGTCACTCAACGTCTCTGTGGTTGGGGGTGGCGTCAGCGATTGGTGTAGTGGGGCTCTTAGCCTTAGGCTTGGAGGGCGGAGTTATTGTGGGGGTGATTGTTGGGCGCGAAACTGCGTCCCTCCTTGTCCGTTGCGGTTGGGTAACCGTGTTACGTGTCAGTTCTTCCGTGTACTTAGCACTGGTAATCAGTGTAAGATCAAAGTAAACTGCTCCCCGCACCCCACAAGCCAGAGAACAAGTTAGTTTCTATCCCCCCCCGTCCTCGTTTTCCAGTGAGAACCTTAATTTTGACAGGCGGAATTGCTTCGAATCTCTTCGCGCGCGGCATTATCACGTCAAGCTTTTTTCATCACCGGAAATCGCGTCCGGTAATGGCGACGTAAATTCTTGATTGGAAATTAATAGTAAACGATCGATGAAACAAAAAACGGGATCCGAAAGACACAAAAACTCAAAAGATCAAAATGTAAACTGTATGTTTTGCTAGTTTGGCTTTATTTTCGATTTGGCTCCATTCACTGAGTTATCCGAACGGCGGCAGTGCGGAACCGCAGCATCCATCGCTATAATTATATAGCTTCAGCGCGGCTACAGGGGCCTATCATCGTAAAGCAACCCGAAGACTGAGCTACACAGCCTGCTCAGAGTACGTTCTCCGAGTACAAAGTACCCTTCTCACACGGCTGTACAGCCTGTATTCAAACATACTTTGTAACCGCTATGAGCGAAGTGCAATGGGTGGTGTGTGTGTGAAGTGTGTGTATATATGTGTGTGTGTGTGGAGGTGTGTGTGTGCGTGTGAATGTAGGCGAGTGTGTGTGTATGTATGTGTGTTTTTGTGTGTATGCATGTGTGAATGTATATGAGTGTGTGCGTGCGTGCGTGCGTATGTGCGTGCGTGCGTGCGTGTGTGTGTGTGTGTTAGTGTGTGTGTTTGTGAGAGTGTATGTGTGTGTATGCGTGTGTGCGTGTGTGCGTGCGTGCGTGCGTGCGCATTTTATCATTAAATGAAGCGAATTACTTCGCACTTAATAGCTGCTTTCTATAACAATCGACTTCATGGACAATAATTCATTTTGATACCGGCACGGTTGGCCTAGTGGTAAGGCGTCCGCCCCGTGATCGCCGGAGGTCGTGAGTTCGAACCCCGGCCGGGTCATACCGAAGACTTTAAAATTGGCAATCTAGTGGCTGCTCCGCCTGGCGTCCGGCATTATGGGGTTAGTGCTAGGACTGGTTGGTCCGGTGTCAGAATAATGTGACTGGGTGAGACATGAAGCCTGTGCTGCGACTCCTGTCTTGTGTGTGGCGCACGTTATATGTCAAAGCAGCACCGCCCTGATATGGCCCTTCGTGGTCGGCTGGGCGTTAAGCAAACAAACAAACAAACAAACAAACGATCAACAACGTTTCATACGAAAAAAGAACAGGACAAAAACAATCATGGCACATGAGTCAGTTATCTTCTTCATAATTTCAAAATTCAAATACATATTAATTATGCATAGCTCTTACTACTCAGAAAACTAACAACATACAAGGGACGGTAACTTTACGTGCATGGATCAATCTGATGAAATTGGAGAAAAAAACAGTTAAAGAAAATTAGCATTTTAATGATGAGTTGAAGCACTCTCCTCAGTTAAATCTAAGAAGGTACTGAGTATAAAACAACTCGCGTGAAGCGATATTAAAACAATCAGTCAGACAATTGTAATAAGCAAACTAATTAATTAACTTTTAAGCTTCCAAGCTGACATGCATTCCGATAGTCCGGACTGAGTCAAAGATTGCTTGACCATAATTTCAATCTATTTGATATGAAAAATGAGGGCGTGACAGTGCCGCCTCAACGTTCACTAAAAGCCGTTATCAAAGAGGTTTATCGAAAGAATGAGAAAACAAATATCACACACAGACACCCACAAAGACACACACACACACACACACACACACACACACACACACACACACACACACACACACACACACACACACACACACACACACACAAACATCTCATCTGAGCAAAGTTTGTAATCTTATGTACACCAAAGGCAGTGAAACATATCCATGGATATCATTTGTAAAACAATTGTTACAAGTCATTGGATTAAATCATGTGTGGAAAATTCAGTCTACTTTTAATGTGAAAAGGTTAAAATATGTTATATGGCAAAAATTGGAACTCCAATATATACAATTCTGGAAAGGTCGAATAAGAAGTTCACCAAAGTTAAATTTTTATCAAAGAATAGCCTGTAACAAATTATAAAACGGAACCATATCTGTTATGCATAAAACAAAAAAAAATATAAACAGTCGTTGTGTAAACTAAGAATAAGTGCCCACGACCTGAAAATTGAGACTGGTAGATACAGCAATACACCTAGTGAAATAGATTATGTGAAACATGTGGAGTAACAGAATATGAAATACATTTTCTAGATAACTGCATAGAAAACAACCAATTACGAATATCGTTCATGAGTGAAATTAATCGACCTATATATTCATATGATGTACCAAGTCAACTTTTGCAAGTAAACAATGTACAAACTAAATTGGGAGAATTTGTATATTGCTTTCAAAAAAAGAAACAATGAAATCATTTGGTTATTTATCTTCTCGTGTCTTATAAACACTAAGTTTCATGACAATAAAGTGTATTCGTATTCGTATTCACACACACACACACACACACACACACACACACACACACACACACACACACACACACACACACACACACACACACACACGCACGCACACACACACACACACATACTAAGACACACACACTAACACACGCACACACACATACACACACAGTTTTAACTGAGACACGCCTTATAATCATGCTTCATGAAGGCCGTTTGCCCTGTCATGAACTCACGTTAATAGCCAAAGTGCTGCTGGCCTGAAACAACGAAGGGAACTCACGATCGGTCGTTGACACACATCACCCTCCGCCCCCCCCCCCCCCCTATCTCCCTCCATCCTTCTGTGATTGTCTCTCTCTGTGTCTGGTTGTCTTTGTCTCTATGTCTCTCTCTGTCTGTCTGTCTGTCTGTCTGTCTGTCTCTCTGTCTCTCTCTCTCCGTCTCTCTCTCTCTCTCTCTCTCTCTCTCTCTCTCTCTCTCTCTCTCTCTCTCTCTCTCTCTCTCAAGCCAACACAAAGTAATTAATGAACAAATGTTTTGGATTTGATACACGGGAGAGTCTCTGAAATATAACATTTTGCTCTTACTTATCTATTTCGTTGTTATTCTGTTTATTTGTTATCGTTTCTACAATCAGTCAAGTTTTGACTACATGTTTCAACGTAAAGTGGGAATCGAAACGAGGGTTTGTGTGTGTGTGAGTGTGTGTGTGTGTGTGTGTGTGTGTGTGTGTGTGTGTGTGTGTGTGTGTGTGTGTGCGTGCGTGTTTGTGTGTGTGTGTCTTCATGAAACTTTACATGAGAATAGGCTACCAACGGCCGTTTTAGCCGGTTGCGAAAGCCAAGATTCCGAGTCTGTTGCTTATGCTTCCGCAATGAATTAATTCTGAATATATATATATTTTCAGAGTAAGCAAGAAATTTTTAAATTTATATAAACTGAGGAAAAAAATTATTGCACCCATTTTCGTTAACCAAACTAAAACATTCATTCCCGTGTCATTTCATTCAAACTTTATATGCCATTAAAGGTCTTTCCCTTGGCTATCTGACACATTTTTCGGATCAAAGATTTATGTTATAGATATCACGTCACGTGACCGCCGCCGAAGTAAGGGTACCCCCAAAATCGACCTGACAAAAGCGTCAGGTACCAACTAAAAAATCGACAAAAATTCAAAATTGGCGCAACCTTGGCAACTTGAGAAAGCCAAATTAATTATCTATCCAGAACAGGTTGTTTTGTTTTGCTCAGTATTTTGCGTATCTCTTGTGAAATGTCATTACTACTGATGCAGGTGTGGAGTGCATGAGCAGTAGAAAACGAGGTTTTTGTGTCCATTTTGAGGGGTACCATGAAAAAAGCACTGTATTTCAGCAAACCCCCCCCCCCCCCCCCCCCCCCCACTCCCTCCACCTCGGCTTCGTTTATTTCTCCGCAGTTTGTTAACTGAGTTACGAGCAGGTCAGTGGCAGAACACAAATCTAACATGGAACGACAGACTGCACCTTCAAGCGTTTACCTTCAGGTTCAGGGTCAATTGAGGTCGCCACCATAACTTAGTTTATATACAGGGTGGGCCATAAAAAGTGTCCACATTTAATTTGTTAATATTTTTCCTGTAAAGTGATATTTTCTTTTCTGTTTCAGATAGAATTTGAGACAAGCATCTTAGAATTCTTTTAAAGCCTGAATGGATCGCATTCCAGTACAGGAAAGGACCAAAATCGTTGAACTTTACTTTGCTACCAATTCTGTGGTTCTCGCCCAGCGCGCTTTTTGGAGAGAGTTCCCTGGCACACACTGTCCATGTGCGAGAACTGTGAAGCGCCTCGTGGATAAATTCAGGGTTATGTCCTTTATTGTTATCTGCGAGACTACCAGTGTTCCTGAATTTATCCACGAGGCGCTTACAGAAAAATATTAACAAATTAAATGTGGACACTTTTTATGGCCCACCCTGTAGGTGAAAAACGAGCTACTATTATCACAAGACAACCGGCCACCGCGGCGTCTTGACCACCACAAACAACATGGAGTCTGCCAGTTTTATTTGGTACAATTAACTGGAGGGAAAAAAGCATGTCAAGTTCTTCAAAGTGAAGCAGATTTGTGATGAAATTCGATAGATTTAACCGCAAAATTCGATCGATTTCAAAAGTCCCCGCTTGGTTACGTCTCTTAAAACCCCAGTCTGCCTCAAATGGTTTACAGAACGATTTAAATCTTCTCACGAAAAAAACAGTTGTAACCTTATGGAACACACTTGCAATAGCATTTAATAGCATTGAATGACACAGTTCGTTTGAATGGCTATTTAGCTTGGGAAATCCCTTCTTTGTGCATTCATTGTTTGCGATACTGTTTGTGTAAAACTGACTATCTTTCAAAAACTACATTCAACCAAAAACATCAACAATTTACTTCATTTTGAATTCATTCGACTCGTCCAAAACGCTGCTGATATTTTCAAAAGTGCCAAAAAAAAAAAGTCAATTTGATAATGTGTATCTCTGATTAAATTTGGAGCGATGTGTGCGTACGTGTGTATAGTGCTGTCTTCGTGCGGCGTGTGTGTGTGTGTGTGTGTGTGAGTGAGTGCGTGTGTGTGTGGGGGGGGGGGGGGGCTGGGGGGGGGGGGGGGGGGGTCACCCGCACGTGAACAATGAATATTCAATTTATCATAGAATGAAGGAGATTACTTCGAACCGTAAAACTTCTCACTCTAACGCCTTCATGATTTACATCAAATTTTATTCAAAAACTTGCACACATAGCATACTATTTCCAGCACAAGCAATTCGAACATAAATGCAACTTGAACATCTGACACCAACAACATAACGTCACAAATAAAATAATCAAAATGGCACATCATACTTGAAATCCGAATCGAACTCCCAAACAGTTGTATAACTTACAAGGATAAAACCGAGCAAAACATCCATGGCACATGAACCCATAATTTTTCTTATAATTCTAAATCTTAGATACACTCAATCAATCAATATGAGGCTTATATCGCGCGTATTCCGTGGGTACAGTTCTAAGCGCAGGGATTTATTTTTATTTTTTATTATTTTTTTTTTTATGCAATTTATATCGCAGGGATTTATTTATGCCGTGTGAGATGGAATTGTTTTTACTCAATACATCACGCATTCACATCGGCCAGCAGATCGCAGCCATTTCGGCGCATATCCTACTTTTCACGGCCTATTATTCCAAGTCACACGGGTATTTTGGTGGACATTTTTATCTATGCCCATACAATTTTGCCAGGAAAGACCCTTTTGTCAATCGTGGGATCTTTTACGTGCACACCCCAATGTAGTGTACACGAAGGGACCTCGGTTTTTCGTCTCATCCGAGCTATACCTGCTCAAAAAGATACCTGCAAGGCATGGCAAGTTTCCCGTGAATTGGTGCAACTTTTAAAAATGTACTGCAACAACACAAATAAAATAACTTATTACAAAAAATTCACACACACACAAAACACACTAAAAGCCAGGGATCGCCGCCGATCATCAAGTGAAAAGGGGCACTAAGGAGCCTCTATCCACCTCAAGGATATAGACTCCAGGGGATGAATGTGTGCTTGGTGTGTGCGGGTAGTGGGGTATCAATAGGATGCCCTCCCTTGGACCACCCTAGTCTAGGGTTGTAGGCTGTGTCATGGTGGTTGGTTGCATATAGCCTGTACCTGCTTGCTGCTCTGCCTGCGCTTGTCTGTGTTGTATGTGATGGCTGTTATGACATTAGCTGCAGTCTAAGCCAGGTATCCATTGTGGTGTAATCCCTCCGGACTAGATAAGTACTGCTTGTCTCAAGACCGACCTTGCGCCTCCACGCTGGCAGCCCTGGAAACTGGATAGCGCGAGCCCCCAGGCTAAGCAAGGCGGATCGGGGAGGAGGATCTGCCCCCATGACGTGCGACCTGGTGTCCACGAACAGATCTCCCAGCTATGGGCAAATAGCACCTTCAGGGCATCCCAACGGTGGAACAGGCGGATGAGGAAGAGAATTCCCAACGGCTGTGAAGGCGGAGGAGGATGTCCTACTGAGTAGACCAGACTCAGATTGTAGCCATGGCAGGCAACTGGTCTAGGAGAAGCAAACTCCAAAGTCAAATCCCTGCACCGGCAGGATATCCGGACCTCAACGGCAAGGCAGGCGGAAGAGGAGATTTATTTATTTACTTTTTCTCCCAACGGTTGCAATGGCGTACGAAGGCATTCCAGGTATGGGGAACTAGCCGGGCAGAATGGACTCGTCAGCCCAGTAAGGCAGCTATTCTTGGGGAGGGAGCAACCCGAGTAAAAGCTTCAACCGGGGTGGAATCTTCAGAGAAACAATCCCCCTTGTGCTCCCAGGGCCAGGAGCTAAGGGTGGGGCAACCCCTACAGAAAACCTAGAGGGCTGAAGACGGAGGTATGGAGCCTGCATGGCGCTTCTCGAACAAATCACTGTACCACGCATTATCTGCCATCATGAAACTTGGAGACAAGTGAAAAGAAGATTATCATTTTTATCATGAGTAGAATTAATTGAATCAAAGACGATACATACTGAGTATAACATAGGGAACAGCAAATTGTAATCAATTGTGATCTGTATTTCTGAATACATGTCCGCCACAAAAGAGTCCGGAATGGAGATATCTTAAATACTTGCATCAGGAACCAGCCGTTACGGAATCGCAAAGCTGACTGATACAGGAATTGCAAAAATTACTGACAAAAAAAAACAACAACCCAAAAAATACATTTGTAAAAACTAAGCAGTAAAACCTAAAGCCTAAGAAAAGAAAAAAAAGTTGGACGAATGTAACGGAATGTAACGAATGTAACGGACAAAAGTCGCTTCGATGCGAGTAGATGTAGCACCGCCTTTAGCAGTAGACCCACTTACACAGACATCAGCCGATCAAGAGGTCAATTTGGCAGCGTACAGAATTTCAAACAATTACACAGGCCCAACAAGAACTACACTCCTGTTCTCGAGGGCTCAATTGGTCTCTCTTTTTATATTTAGTCAAGTTTTTTACATTTAGTCAAGTTTTGACTAAATGTTTTAACGTAGAGGGGGAATCGAAACGAGGGTCGTGGTGTATGTGCGTGCGTGTGTGTGTGTGGGTCTGTGTGTGTCTGTGTGTGTGTGTAGAGCGATTCAGACTAAACTACTGGACCGATCTTTATGAAATTTGACATGAGAGTTCCTGGGTATGAAATCCCCAGACGTTTTTTTCATTTTTTTGATAAATGTCTTTTATGACGTCATATCCGGCTTTTCGTGAAAGTTGAGGCGGCACTGTCACGCTCTCATTTTTCAACCAAATTGGTTGAAATTTTGGTCAAGTAATCTTCGACAAAGCCCGGACTTCGGTATTGCATTTCAGCGTGGTGGCTTAAAAATTAATTAATGACTTTGGTCATTAAAAATCTGAAAATTTTAAAAAAAATAAAAATTTATAAAACGATCCAAATTTACGTTCATCTTATTCTCCATTATTTTCTGATTCCAAAAACATATAAATATGTTATATTTGGATTAAAAACAAGCTCTGAAAATTAAATATATAAAAATTATTATCAAAATTAAATTGTCGAAATCAATTTAAAAACACTTTCATCTTATTCCTTGTCGGTTCCTGATTCCAAAAACATATTGATATGATATGTTTGGATTAAAAACACGCTCAGAAAGTTAAAACAAAGAGAGGTACAGAAAAGTGTGCTATCCTTCTTAGCGCAACTACTACCCCGCTCTTCTTGTCAATTTCACTGCCTTTGCCATGAGCGGTGGACTGACGATGCTACGAGTATACGGTCTTGCTGAAAAATGGCATTGCGTTCAGTTTCATTCTGTGAGTTCGTCAGCTACTTAACTAAATGTTGTATTTTCGCCTTACGCGACTTGTTGATTTCTTCCTTGCTTTCATATTCATCCTCTCTCTGTCTCTCTCTGTCTCTCTGTCTCTGTCTCTGTCTCTGTCTCTGTGTCTGTCTCTGTCTCTTTCTCTGTCTCTGTCTCTTTCTCTCTCTCTCTCTCTCTCTCTCTGGCAAATATGGACGCGTGTTTACATGTTTTACAAGACTGAAGAACACGCGAATAGGCAACCATTAGGAGTGTGCATTGTTTCAGGAACCTTTCAAAAAATGAAATTTCATGAAACCCGAACACTTTGGTGCTCGTCACTAGGTTTGGAGACTTAAATATGTATTATGGGAGAGTTTTCAGTGACTGTCGACATGTCACTATATCATTACCAACGATGTAAATACTATTTCGGCCGATGTGACCACAGAAGTAATACTTTAACGCACGAACGCACGCACGCACGCACAAAACAAACACACATACACACACACACACACACACACACACACACACACACACACACACACACACACACACACACACACACACACTATTCAAAAGTCACTGCGTGCTAAGACACAGACAATGTACATGTAGGCCCCTATCTCTAGTTGTGTTAAAAGGCACAGTCCTTTCCAGTTGAACGATTCGGGCATAAAGTCACAGATCTTACCAGGAGATGACTAAAGGATAAGACCATACTTCATTTGAACTCATGCCAAAAATCAATAGTCTGAGTGCTCTTTGTGCAGATTGAGCCTTTTTTATGATTATTAATGTCTAAAAAAAAATTCAAAAAGTCTTTGCAGGGTCAGCAAAAAGCCGTGGTGCAATTCATCAAAACATTCCAATTGTTTCATAATGTTGGCAAGAGACTTTTCTGCAACTTTTGTCTAGCACTCCTCTCTCCCCCCCCCCCCCCCCCAACACACAATTATGTCAAAAGTCC